>NC_056725.1:303186719-303271719 GCF_019279795.1 Protopterus annectens | reverse complement strand
TGTAAGACATTTGCCTAGTAGTATTAATTTCTCACATAGAGAAAAGAGTAAACATTGTACTGCAATCATCTGCTAGTTAAAGGATATGAAATAGTAATGAAATATTGATAACCTGTTGACAGGTAATAGTAGAGCTAGCAGCTAATTAGTGGTACAGGAGAAAGGGGGGGTTAGTTGGGGTATGGACAAGGACATAGACAGTGAGATTTTAGGTGTGCTTTAAGAGCATTTTTAAAGAGACTGCTGGAATGGAGGGTAGTTATGGCATTGGAAAGTGAGTTCCAGATTTTGGATATGGAGTAGGAGAATAGCGCTTCCCCTGCAGAGTTGTTGGGTTTGGTGACTTGGAGTAGATTTTTGTTGCAGGAGCGAAGGGATCTGGAGGATTGGTAGGGTTGGAGAAGTGTATGAAGTGAGGGAATTTTAAGAGGGTGGTTTACAAGTTTATGAGCAAAGGTAAGTTGGGTTAGGTGTAGGAGTTGAGGGAGCTCAAGCCAGTGTAGGTTTCTAAGGGAGACACAGTGGTGACTGTGGTGGGAGTCCCCTGATGCAAATTTTGCAATTTTATTGTAGCAGACTTTGAGTTTCTTTAGGTCTGATTGTCAAAGATTTGTGAGTATGGGTGATGCATAGAGTAGGGTTGAGATTAGTTGGGAAGTTGCGGTAGAGATTCTGGCTGGTTTGGTTACGTATTGTTGGTTTCTATACAAGGCACCCAGTTTTTGTGGACTTTTTTTATTGTGAGTGATATGTGAGTGTCAAATTTGAGTTTGTTGTCAATCTGTACACTGAGTAGCTTAGTGTGGGCTGTTGTTGAGATGGAAGTGTTGTCTTTAGCAAGTGTGTTGAAATGGGGGATGTTCAGGGTATATTTTGAGGGTTGAAAGATGAGGAGTTTGGTCTTATTTGGGTTGAGGAGGAGTTGAACATTTAATAGCCAACTTTCAACAGAAGAGAAAGATGCTTGAGTAATCTGTTGTAGTTCTGTTAGATTTGGAGCTGAGCAGATGAGAGTGGCATCATCTGCATACTGTATGAGGTAGGCATGTTTGGTGGCACTGTGCAGGTTATTGGTAAAAATGGAGAAAAGGAAGGGGCCAAGGATGGAGCCTTGGGGAACCCCGAGAGTAACAGGGAGGTGAGGGGATAAATCTTTGTCCCAGACAACTGACTGCTGGTGGCCGTGTAGATAGCTGTTGAACCAACTGATGGCAAGTATGGAAAAGGAGAGGTTGGAGAGTGCAGAGAGTAGAAGATCATGTGATACAATACCAAAAGCCTTCAATAGGTCAAGAAATACAGCAGAGGAGCAAAGGCCATTGTTTTTATGTTGGAGAATGGTGTTAGTGAAGGAGAGCAGAGCAGCTGTGGTGATATGGTGTGGTCTGAAACCATGCTGTGTGTAGGAGAGGAGATTATTGTCTAGGAGATAATTGGAGATCTGTGAGCTGATACATTTTTTGAGTATCTTGGAGAGAGGCGAGAGGATGGCAATGGGGCAGTAGTTGGAGATGTCTGTTGAGGGGCCGCCTTTGTGTAGGGGTATGATGTGGGATATTTTCCATAAGGGTGGCATATAGGACTCAGATAAGAAGCGGTTGATTAATATGGATATGGGATTAGCTAAAACATCAGCTGCTATTTTTAGGTATTCTGTGGGCAGGTTGTCAGCTGTTAGTCTTGTGGGTTTAAGTTTTGTCAGTAGTTTTTTATGTTGGAGATGGGTACTGTGGAAAGGAAGACGGGAGGGAGGGGTAGAGTTGGTTTGGGTGTGGGGGTGTTGATGTAGGGAAGTGTTTTTTAGTTTGGGATAGAAAGGTCTCTATAAAATGTTTGTTGAAAGAGTCAGCCATGCTACAGGTGGAGAGAGGGGTAGTTGGTGGGGGGTGTTTACCTTCCCTGGGCAGAGGATAGCATTAATTGTGAACCAGCATTGCTTTGGGTTGCTTTGGGAGGAGTTTAGGGATGTCTGATATAAAAGGGCTTTGTCTGCTTTTACTTTTGACTTTGTTACATAGTTCAAGGAATAGTTGCCTATCTGAGGGGTTTTTGGTTGTGCGCCATTGTTTCCATATTTTATTCCTAGGTTTCATAAGGTCTTTGGTGTTTTGTTGCAGCCAGGGGGATGTTTTAGTTTGGATTTTGGTGGATCTTTGACGGACATGGGAGTTAAGGATGTTGAGGAAAGTGCTGTTAAAGTAGTGAACTGCTTCATCTATGTTGAGGTATTTTAGGGGTGACCAGTTTATTTTTTGTAGGGAGGTAATGAAGGAGCTGGAGTTGAATTTAGCTTTGTAACGAATGTGTCGGTGGACAATGGGTTTTCTGCTATTTATCTGGTGTTTTAGTAGGAAGGTTGGGGAGTGGTCACTTAGGGAGTCAGGTAAGGAGCCTGCCAGGTAAGAGTGAGGATCTTTGTTGAATAGGGCCCAATCAAGAATGGTGTGATTATTGGGGTTTTTATTTATCCTGGTTGGGGATTATATAAGCTGTGAGAAGCCATGGAGATCTAGGTGGAGTGCTGGGGGTTTACTATTGCAGGATAGCCAGTTGATGTTAAAGTCAGCGAGTATGATGGTTTCTTGGGGTAGGGAGAGATTGGCCCAGTTTAATAGGTTTTCAAGGGGGAGGTATATTTTGGCCAGGAGGGAAGTAACAGCCTATTAAGTTGATTGCTTTCTTAGGATTTAATTTTAGGGTAGCATAGAGGATTTCTTCCTTGTCAAGCTGGGGAGCTGACTGGGTGAGAATTTGGATATTGAAGTGATGTTTATACATCAGTGCCACTCCTCCTCCTTTTCTGGATATTCTGTCCTTGCAGAAGATGTTATATCCAGGTGGGAGTATTTCTTCACTTTTGATGTGAGGTTTAAGCCAAGATTCGGTTAGGATAAGGATGTCAGGGGAATACAGGTGTGTATATGCCTGGAGGTTTTGGATTTTGTTACAGATGCTTCTGATGTTAAGAGACATAATGAGGAGTTATGTTGGCTTTTTATTAAATGTGATTTGAGTGATATGGGAGCTATTTGAGGGGGGGGGTTGTGTAGAGGTTGGAGAAATTGGGGCCAGGGTTAGGGTACACGTCTCCACTGAGAGCAAGTTTAGAGAGAATGCGGAGGATATGTTTTATATATGCAGTGAAATGCTTGTGGTATTTTATGAATAACTTGCATTCAGATGAGGTGCAGGCTTGGTAAGTAGGTAGGTGTGGTGGAAGGAGACATTTTAGGATTTTAGGGGTGGAGTAGTGAAATTGTGTGGTGGGAATTTGAGAGGGGTAGTTGACAGAGTGGAATGGAAGTGGTTGGGAGAATTGACTGAAATGTCTTCGTAAGATGTAGTAAATGCTAGAATAGTGCAGTAAAGGATTATAATTGTAATAGTCAGTGGCATGACTGTGTTGGGATTAGGATGTATGATAAGTTGGAAGGAAGAGTAGAGGGGTGGAGATTATGGGAGGCATGAGTTGACTGGTTGGATATTAGTGGGAGAGGTCTTTTGCTAGATTAAATTTGAGTACAGCTGGGGTGGGAGGGATTTGGAGGTAGGGAGGGGAGCGGAGTGAGCAGAGCAAACACAGCAGGCTAAAACCTTTGGCAAGGATTGCAGGGTAAGTGGTAAATATAGTCTATTTGGGCTATACTTGATTTCTGTAGCCAAATTCAAACTTTTCCAATGGGAATGACTGTAAAGGAAATTATTATGCAGTGGGAGTAAAGGTGGGGTTGGCTAAAGAGGGTTTCAGGTGGGGACAGAGTTGGTCTGATTGAGTGTGTGCTACCCTACATATACGGAATGTTGAACACATGCACTGTTCTTTGCAGGATAATGTTAATGGGAGTAAGTCAGAAGAAACCCAAGATTACCCAAGTAGAAATAAAGATTTAAAGTCCTGTAAGGAAAATGCAGGGGGGATGCAGGTCCTAGAGTGCAAGTCTCAGAATGGTATTGTACAAAGTGTCAGGAATACAAAGATATTTAAATGTAAACCTACACAGGGTGCTTGTAAGACACCAGAAGATAAACTTTTAAAGTTTCCTGTTTAACTGAGAGGCAGCTTGCAAATAGGTCCAGAGAACAGGAATCAGCACACTGTTGCAGTATAACTTTAAGTAGCTGGTAGGTAGAGTAAACAGGGTGCTTGTAAGGCACCAGAAGATAAACTTATATATCTATATATCTATCATCTGTATATATATATATATATATATAGAGAGAGAGAGAGAGAGAGATATGGGTCTACTTCAAATAAATGAAAGACCACTTACCCAAAGATGAGTTTACTGAGACGACAACACAGAAACATTACATTACCTAATGACCACATTACCGAAGCTATTTACAGGATAAGTATGTTGTTGGCCAACACGAGTAAATTTGCCCTTTTCCCCACTGTAGTGCAATCCCAGAGTTGGTATATTTAGTTAGGGGGATGTGAGGGCATAGCCCCCCACCTGGGTAGGTTTGACATGCCATTTTGTGTGTTTTCATTGTTTGTTGGCCAAGAGCATACTTACCCTGTAACCTTATTCGATAATATGGTCTTTTGGGAATGTAACATTTCGGTGTTGTTGTTTTGGTAAACTCGTCTTCGGGTAAGTGGTCTTTTGTTTATTTGAAGTAGACCCATATATATATATATATATATATATATATATATATATATATATATATATATATATATATATATATATATATATATATATATATATATATATATATATCTATATATATATATATATATATATATATGCACGCACACACAGACACACACACACACACACACACACACACACACACACACACACACACACACACACACACAGGCACACATACACACACACACTTACATAAAGATTTTCAATCTTTGGCATAGGTCAATTGTTTCTTTGCATAGCATGCATTAGTGCACTTTGGTTTACAAAAAAATTGAACAAAGACTAGCAGCACTAGTTAAGTAATGCCATAATATTCTTACAGCCTTGCTATCCCATCATCTGACTGCTGTCTGAAGTGCCCAATATCATAATTCTCTTTTTTTTTTTTTTTTGGTTTCTGCCTATGTTGTGTTCTGACTCTTAAAATAAACATTCATAAATGTTGCTGCAGACAGTCTTTGTCCTACCCCAGCAACCCCAAGAATTTTTGTTCTCTTCATTGTTAATAATTTGGGAAGTGAGAAAGAATCACAAAGTTGAAAGAGGTGTAGGGTCTTTTCTATCATTCATTCATTTCATTCTGCTTTGTTGACTGGGTAAGTGAATTGGCCTAAGGACATTTCTCAGCCATGATCCGAGTTCTAAGACACACTTACAGATGATCACAGAATTTTTAAACATTCAATTACAGATACAACAGAAATGGTAGAAATGACAACCATTCAGGTGTAGGGAAGTACAGATGCTGGACATGGCTTTTTTATACATAAGACAAACAACGTACAAATTATTGAGAGCCATTGTACAAAAGATTGCAACATTCTTCAGAAATGGGTTAGGGATTTATAACCATAACTGGATCTGGCACAAGGATCCCTAGGCTCTTGTCTAGGGTCTCTTATAAACAGGGAGACCCCATTATACCAATGGTAAAAATGTATCTGTAGCCATTGCTTTAGTATTACTTAGTAAAGTACAATCACAGTCATTAAGTCCTATGACTGTGTGTCAGTAACCAAATTAAAAAGCATAATTTCTGGATTTTTAAAGAAATAATTTCAAAACTATTATGTCCATCCAGAGCTACTCTTAATACATACTAAGTTTACTTCATCAAGTCCTTCCTGCCACCTTTCCTTTGTACTTCTAAAGTGGATTTTTTAACTAAATCTGACCCACAGGTAATACTTGCTGCCATATTGCTGATGTAAAAGTCTATCTCAGCAAGGGTGTCATCCAATGGTGAGCAGCAATCTGATCCTATGTTTCATATTCTCAGGCTTTCTCCTTCAGATGTAATTTAGATATCAGTATCCTGCCTCCTGCCAACCAATGTCAAATCACAATTAAAAGAAGGAAACCCTTGAACTTTTAAATGTAAAACAGGGTTTGTTTTTGGTTTGACTTCACCTACTGTCAGGCCTTTTTGACATCTCTGCATAGTTCTTTGCTCTTCTATCCATGATGTATGTTGTGTTTGTTAGTTTTAGAAGGTTTCAGCACAGCTTGCCCATGGGTTTTAGTGTTGTTTTTTTTTTTTTGTAATGAAGATATTGAACTTGTGTTGTGCATTCCAGTGCAAAGTGCAGAGCACAGAGCAAGGTGGGATTTTTATAGCAAAGCTGATATTATTTTTGGTGTTAGCTCATGGCATTTTACTGTAATGTTCTACTTCCTTGACTTTTTGATCAGTGTCATATTTGGATACAGGACATCATTATTCTTTTGGAAAAACCTGGCTAAGCTTAGAAAGGCCCCCTGGGGCATTAACCTAGTAACCATCTACGAATCCATGGATCTATGAATCTATCATTCTGAAGTGAATGATAATACTGTAACTGGTGTAAGAACTGAAGATCAGAAGCACGTGCTTAGAGGATGGTATGAAAGCTGTAGCAAACCATTTGCTAGAATATATATTTGTACGTTAACTTTTTAAGTTGAGGAGAGCATGTTGGGGAGAATGGATTTTGCTACCTTACTCCTGAAGAGAGGAGCTCCACTCACTGAATGCTGCACTGAGGACTGCATAGACTGGGAATAACGGACCTAGTATAAGGAAATCCAGACTGGTGATTGGAAAACAGACTTTTTTTCCTCAAATTAAAGGAGCTGAGAGTTGACAGACTGGGAAACCGCACTGGGTGCTACATCAACAGGCTATGGCTCTGTCAAAACTTCAGCTAATAAAGTCATATCCAGCTCTAAACTCCACACAAAAGAAATTGTTGACTTTCTGCTCATCTACTCTGAAACCATTGTGCATTTGGAAGTGAATGGCTTCTCAGATCTTATGAATAAAACATGACAGAGGTCTCACAAATATAAGTCTGACATCAGTATGAAGCTAGTCTTGAACACATATTATCATCAAGAATGATGCCACAATGCAAACAAAAGATAGCTGGTTTTAACTATTGGCTTAGCTATTGATGTCATTATAAGAGGATCCAATATATATCATCTTGAAATGGGATGAGTGATAGCCCCACCTGTTTTGACAGGGATGACCTGCACCTCTCTCCCCATGGCGTTTGTATATTGCCCAAAGTGTTCTCCACCTCCACCCCTATAGTGTTTTTTAAGCAATGTCAGTCTCTTCAAACTGCCAACATAGTGAAACCAAATCAAGACTATATAAAAGTAATGCTGCATTCCTTACAAGCCTTCTTCACCCACAGAAAATATAGATATATCTGCATTTTACTGAAACATGCTTCCATTGTAGTAACAGTACCAAGCTTCAAGACCCATCACTTGTTCAGACCCATCTTTGTGAATGACTGTGTTGTATTCCTAAAAAGCATAACCACATCAAGGCTCATAAGGTAAGACAATGACCATTCTCCACCCCATCTTAATCTGTACCTCATCATAGCACCTGTAGCCCAGCAGGCGTATATGAACAAGCTAGAGTTCAAGCTTTAGTTCTCATTAGTTAATGTTTGTTATTTCTGTGGGTCTTGTTTCTGCTTTGAATATGGCCAAAGATCAAATTGCACTTTCCTGATATTGTATAACCTACAAGTTGCTTCTCATTTTCTCATTGCATATTTATGTATTTGATTTGCATAGTATGTCATAGTCTTTTCTATGCTTCCAAATTGCACTGCATAACTGACAGGACTTATTCTCACAGCATAGTTATATCCTCCTGCTAGATACCAAGTTTCCACATTAGTGCTTTACCATTAAATGTGCTCCTTTTGGTAATGACTGTATTTTGACTCTATGCTTGTTTTGGATAATATGTAAAATAAGGCTTTAGTGAAAACAGAGGGTCCAGCCACTAAAAAGATTGATGAACTAATGCATTTCCAATAATATAACACAAAAGACTTCAGATGAAATAAGTTTTTTCAAATCTAGGTATGATTTTCTCAATTTGTGCCTGCACTGTCCAGTGCTATGTTTCTAGTCATAGTACTTCACCACTCAGTAGTGTTAGACAAGCCTTGCGCAGAGGGGTTTAAGCTATCAAATGAAAGAATACCCAGACAAAACAAATGTGCATTTTTCAGTCAGCCTACTAGAAAGTTTGGCACTAGACAGTTAATCAAACCTAGTGCTAAAAAAGTTTTATTTTCTGAAGCTTGCGCTCACATGTTATTTAACAGTGACATAATTAGATTATCATTTAGAAATGATGAGCTCCAAGGCAGATAAACTGGAAGCATAATACTAAGGCAGAAAAATGTAATTGTCTGAAATCTGTTGTTATTACCCTTTTATCTTATTCACAGTATGTGTATATAAACTCTGCACCTATGTGGTAACAAAGAGAATCAGCTAGTTAAAATGTTGAACGTAGCATTATTATGTTTAAACTGCAATTTACCTGTCACTGCTTGGCATACCTTCAGACACTTTTATGAATTTTACTGTGTTTTTATATACATGCTGCTCTTAACTATACAGTGTTAAAAATTTAAATAGCGTAAGAAGGAAACCTGATTTATTATAAAACAAGCAATCATTTCTTCTAAAAGGACTATGCAAATCAGTAAACTACATGAAATAGATACATGTGAGAGTTACTACACACACACACACACACACACATACACACACACACACACACACACACACACACACAACATATACATATATGCATACATGCAATAAAAAGAAGTGTAAAACAGTTTAAGACAGCAGACTCTGACAACTTCAGGCAAGTAGCCCTTTGGTTATGAACAATTCATATCATTACATACACATATAGTATAACCTGAGGACATTTTTTGAAAGACACGGCTTGACCCTTATGAGTAGAAATAAAGGAATGTTTGAGATCTTCATCACATAGTCCTAGTCCTAATCATACTTTTCAACTGTCCAGATTTTTGCAGAATGTCCAGATTTTTGCCTCATATTCTTGGTCTGTTCCTTATAAAATTTGTAGCTTTATAGCAAATCACTAAGGATCGATGCCAATAAATAAACAATGACATACATTTTCAGTTTCAGACTCAAATCCTTTAGAAAATGCATGCTTAACACAATTCATGTTATTCTATCCACTTTCTATGTTTATGAGAGCAATATTTAAAATGTGTCCCATTTTTGGGCCTTTGTGCCCCCCATTATTTTAGGCTTTGTCCAGATTTCTTGTACTAAGAGGTTCAAAGGTATGGTTCTAATTCCCTCAATTTCTACTTACAAACTGCAACTCCAAGAATATCACATAACCAGACTAATAGGAACATTTGTGTCCAATGGGCTTTTTTGGTTAACACATTAGTTAATTAATACACATGGGATTTCTGACAATCTGTTTTTTCAGCCTCATGAAGCTTCCTTAATAAAAGCATTACTTAGGCCTCAGAAGGCATATGCCCATGTGTTAGGCATGTACATTGCAGAACACCATAAGCCACATTATTTTATATACATTAATTCTATAAGGAACAGAGGGAAATGATAAGGTCTGGTAGAAAAAAAATGAGAATGTATCAATACTCAACAATACCTTAGTCAGCATTTACTGGAAATTGGGAAGGCAGAAGTTAAGACAGTATTATATACACACACACATATATATATATATATATATATATATATATATATATATATATATGTGTGTGTGTGTGTGTGTGTGTGTGTGTTTTTATAGAAACAAATCTCCTGTGGACAAGAGAATGAACCATACTGAATATATTTTAGAATATTAAGCAGAATGATAACAGGTGCACACAGCTTCCATGGTTGTATTTTTCAGTCACATGTTCTAGGGCAGTTGATATTCAGTTCATTCTTGTGAACACGTATGGAATATGTTAGCAACTACAGACAGGCTGGCATTACTTAAAGACTGAAGAGAACTACAAAATCATTTTATACATTAATATTCTGGAAGACCTAGATTCCCATCTAGGAAGAACATGGCTTGGCAGTCTGAAGGTCCTAGCAATTAAATTATGTTTTTATTTTTTATTTGCTGTGTCTGCTGTGTCTTTCGGCTTTTCCCGGTTAGGGGTCGCCACAGCGGAACTCCGGTCTGCTAATGATTGGTAGTTGATTTTTACGTGCCGAGTTACCAGCCCTGATGCACAACCTTCAATGAAGGTACGCCCATTCACGCATGTCTCCACACAGAAGACGCTCTAGCTGAGAATCCAACCAGACAGCGTCTTACTGTGAGGCGACAATGCTAATGTTTTTATTTTTTATTTAATTTACCTAAATTGCATGCAGGTTTGATTACTGAAAGTGGTACAAATGGTCCTCGTCAATGTTAGTTTGTTGATTCATCTTATCATTTTAGACTGGCAAGCGATCTGATGTATATAGGTGAAGACTCCAGGGTGGCAATTTGGGTTACATGTTAAGTGCTTGAAGGGTCTACGTTGAAATAAAAGCCCTCTACACTCTTTCTCACCCACACATAAAACCACTTATACCCAATTAACTTAAATGAAAAAATATGCTTAGTTGTTAATTAATGTTGAGTATATTCATAAATTACGTTTCTCTGCAGAGTTCCTGCAACAAACTCTATACACCTTTTGAAGACTGAAATAGACTGGCAGACATTGACAGGTTTCAATATGCCTGTTATAACTGGCCCCTCCAACATACCTTCTAAACATGAACAGAATATACAACAAGAGACTGCTTTAGCAGGAGAAAGATCCAAAGCTGTTGAGAATGGAAATACTGAGTAGCTGGATAACTGGCATAAGAAATGATTCCTTTGCTGATAGTAGTAGTGTTAATAAGGTAGGAGATGATTCTGTGCAATTGAACTTTGAGTACCAGATTAAGTTATTTGAGAGGAAAATTATGAAGTATAAAAATGAAAAATAAAGTGTTGCAGTTGGGCAATGCATTTTTGAAGAGAGCATAAAGCACAGATGTGCCCAAAGGTTTGCATGGAAATTTTCCAGTGATATTTCAAGTCAGTCTGCAACATTCAAGGAGTTAAAGAATTTGTTTGACCATAATGAATTTGAAATCATGAATATTTTAAGGCACAATGTCCATAAGATGGAAACATTAGCAGTCGACATTAAGAACTTGGAAATTAATATGAAGAGAGATTTCCTGTTTGATTTTTAAGAACTTATTATTTGATGATGTTTCTCATTGAGTGAATAGTAAATGTGTGCTTGTTGCAGACAGGAAATCTATACATTTAGCATGGAATGATGTGATAAATTGTGAAATATCTAAAAGTCAACACTCGAGTAATATATGCAATTTTCAAAATACCAAAGGTGCCAAATATATATAAGAGCTATCTATGATGCCCACTATAGCATCAGGAAAATCAAATACAGCCTCTTGTTGCATTTGTGGACTTTAGTTTAAAGGACTTTTTTGCTACTGTACCCTACATTTTATAGGACATATGACATTGATTAAACAATGTAAAGAACTGTGAGTTCAAAGTGAATACCATCTTTGTGATTATTGATGTAAAAGATTTATTCTCTTGCATCCTGCACATTATTGGGTTAGCATGGTTTGATGATGTTTTCACTCAGGCAATATCGTTAAATAATTTGGATGTGAGACTTTTATGTGACTTTATGGAAACAGTAATGGGTAACAACTGTTTATTTTCTGAAGGTGAACATTTTAAACAAAGAGTGGGGATTGCTGTGTTAGATAGATGTGCCCCCATGTATGCCAACATTGTGATGTGTGCGTGGGAAAATCAGTATTTGTTTAAAAGTCGCTTTTTAAGTACATCCAAACATATTTAAGATTTCTGTATGACATTTTTCTTCTGTGGAGTGGAGGCTGTGAAATCTAGTATCTTTTACTAAATGTTTCAACCAGACTACGGAATTTTTGAGGTTGTCATATCAATATTTGAAAGATTGTATAGATTATTTGGATGTGACATTTTATAAAAATGCTAGTGATAATAGGTTTGAGTTTCTCAAACCAACCTTTTCTATCCATATTTAGAAAATAATAGTTATCATCCACACTAGCAAAATGTGTGACTTACTGAGAGACAAATGGTGAGGGTGATAGAAATATGTCTGGGGAGGGAGCGTCAGACTGCATAGTACCTCACAGTAATACCTGTAAGTGTCTGTATTCTAAGTAAATTTTTAACAACTGTAAAAAGCTTCTAAGGGTCTTTGGAACTAAAGTCTGACAAACTGAATAGTCTTTAGTGTTATGGTCAGGTCCTAAATAGAAAAGACACTAGGTATATCAACTTTTATACAAGATCTACCTACCATAGAGGTATTGTGCTCTCTCAGATGACATGAACAAAGTTTAAATGTAAAAAAAAGTTCAATAATGAGGAAGGGTCCCAATGGGACAGTTATCTTTTCTTCATGAAGGCAACTGGATCCTTTCACATAGCTAACAAATAAGCTTCAGATCGACTCTTGCTTCCCAGACTGCTGGTAAGAAAGTTCTAAAGACTTTCATACTTGTACATACCTTAAGTACTAGTATCTATTCTCTATTCCCTGTGCCTAGGTCTAAGGGCAGATGTATGGTGAGTGAGAAAAAAGCACCTAAGCTTGATATACTGGCCAGATGTATGATATCTTTGGTAGGATACATCCCATTTGTCAGCATTACTGCAACAGTGATCTATCTAATAATGAACATTCTGAATTACAAAAGCCTGAAAACATTCCTTATTTTACTTTCACACTATAAGAGTGACGGGTTAGCTAATAATTAACAATTATGTTCCATACAATGTGTTTGAATGCTACTGTTCCTCTAAATGGAGAATAGCAGCACACCACAAGAGGAAAGCATGCAGAGTGATGTAACTCCATATCAGACAATTGTAAAAATTGTCCAGTGAACCATAAACAACAGCAAATTTCTAGATTACAGTAGAACTGGTAGGAACAGTCTTGGCCCAATATGTAAGATATGAAGGTTATATATTGCATCCCATGTTGGACACATATAGGCTATACCAAGAGAGTGGCTCCCTATCATAAATATAAAACTTAACTATACCAGTCCTGACACTGAACAATAAACTGCAATTCATGCACAAAAGACTATAAAATAGTTAGAAAAAAAGAACATATGAGCAAATATAACATATGAAACTTGCTGTTACACATTTAAACTTCTTTTGTGGGAAGGCTTTGCCTGCTGTACCCCCTGACATGCCCTCTCCACATCTTTGCTACAGATATATATATATATATATATATATATATATATATATATATCTGTGTGCGCACACACACACACACACACACACACATGCACACACACACACACACACACACACACACACACACACACACGCACACACACACACACACACACACACACACACACACACACACACACACACACACACTCACATATATAGGGTTATAGATTTTTACTGTGTTTATGGACAAATAAAGTAAGATAAGCCACACTCCCCAATAGTCATTGTCCTCCATTAAGTAGATTTCCCCACCTATCCCAAGTGAACATTTGTAATCAACTATCGTATCATCCAAACTGGTTTTAAAGTCTGAGAAGTATCTTGTTTGATATGTAAGGGCAGCTTACATTGAGTTAAGTTACTGTCACACCGTCTCTTGCTGGTGATGAGGTAGTCTAGGTTTGGGTCTGTAGACTGGGTATTTGTTTTACCACCAATTCAATTTAGGTGAAGGATTTCAAAGAGTGTTAGGTTATTCACAGCAGGGAAGGTTAACCAGAGATCCCCCCCAACAGTCTGAACAGCACTGAATAGGGTTATAGCTTTTAGTCTATCATGCCAGCTAAGGAGTTCACTGTATAAATTACTTTCTTCACCTCCATATTCTACTTCAAAACCGTGACTTGGAAAGAAGTCAAAAAGCTGCTTTCATCAAACACAAATCACTAGTACCCAGTCTGTACAAGATTCACCCTCAGTTAGTAAACATAAGAGTGAAATATTATACAAGACACTATTTATTTATTTATTTATTTATTTACAAGACACTAGAACACATTTTCATTGTATCACTCATTGCACAAACTCTCTTACTTTCCATTCAGCAGTTGTTTTACTGCCAAAAGTATCTTCACCTAAAACTGCTAATGAGTATCAGCTCACTTACAAGATTGACCCATCGGCTATAATTCTGGAAAAACATTCTAAAGTATGGTATACATACATATACCCTGTCCCCAGGATTCATTAACAATAAGATAACATGATTTAAAAGCTGGATCACTGAGAAGTAGCACCCAATGAATATGCATGCTGCTCCTCTTGCTTACATGTTTATAAACACCTTTTATGACCAGCACAATGGTGTTGGTGGGAATGAAAAGGTGCACAGAAGCACAAGCTCACAATGTGCCAGTAACCAGACCTAGTGTGCCAGAATGTGCAGACAGTTTACATGAAGTAATGGCAAGTTGGTCGCAAGACGTAGGAAGCAGGGAAAGTTAAATAGGGAGAATGTACACACAATAGAATGGTATTAGTGCAGACATAAGTAAGAGGGAGGGTAAACGGGGAGAATGTACACAGAATGCAATGGTATTAGTGCAGACATAAGTAAGGGGGAGGGTAAACGGGGAGAATGTACACAGAATAGAATGGTATTAGTACAGACATAAGTAAGGGGGAGGGTAAATGGGGAGAATGTACACAGAATAGAATGGTATTAGTGCAGACATAAGTAAGAGGGAGGGTAAACGGGGAGAATGTACACAGAATGCAATGGTATTAGTGCAGACATAAGTAAGGGGAGGGTAAACGGGAGAATGTACACAGAATAGAATGGTATTAGTACAGACATAAGTAAGGGGGAGGGTAAATGGGGAGAATGTACACAGAATAGAATGGTATTAGTGCAGACATAAGTAAGAGGGAGGGTAAACGGGGAGAATGTACACAGAATGCAATGGTATTAGTGCAGACATAAGTAAGGGGGAGGGTAAACGGGGAGAATGTACACAGAATGCAATGGTATTAGTGCAGACATAAGTAAGGGGGAGGGTAAACGGGGAGAATGTACAGAGAATAGAATGGTATTAGTGCAGACATAAGTAAGGGGGAGGGTAAACGGGGAGAATGTACACAGAATAGAATGGTATTAGTGCAGACATAAGTAAGAGGGAGGGTAAACGGGGAGACTGTACACAGAATGCAATGGTATTAGTGCAGACATAAGTAAGGGGGAGGGTAAACGGGGAGAATGTACAGAGAATAGAATGGTATTAGTGCAGACATAAGTAAGAGGGAGGGTAAACGGGGAGAATGTACAGAGAATAGAATGGTATTAGTGCAGAAATAAGTACGGGGGAGGGTAAACGGGGAGAATGTACACAGAATAGAATGGTATTAGTGCAGACATAAGTAAGAGGGAGGGTAAACGGGGAGAATGTACACAGAATAGAATGGTATTAGTGCAGACATAAGTAAGGGGGAGGGTAAACGGGGAGAATGTACACAGAATAGAATGGTATTAGTGCAGACATAAGTAAGGGGGAGGGTAAACGGGGAGAATGTACACAGAATGCAACGGTATTAGTGCAGACATAAGTAAGGGGGAGGGTAAACGGGCAGAATGTACACAGAATGCAATGGTATTAGTGCAGACATAAGTAAGGGGGAGGGTAAACGGGGAGAATGTACACAGAATAGAATGGTATTAGTGCAGACATAAGTAAGGGGGAGGGTAAACGGGGAGAATGTACACAGAATAGAATGGTATTAGTGCAGACATAAGTAAGGGGGAGGTTAAACGGGGAGAATGTACACAGAATGCAATGGTATTAGTGCAGACAAAAGTAAAGGGGAGGGTAAACGGGGAGAATGTACACAGAATAGAATGGTATTAGTGCAGACATAAGTAAGGGGGAGGGTAAATGGGGAGAATGTACACAGAATGCAATGGTATTAGTGCAGACATAAGTAAAGGGGAGGGTAAACGGGGAGAATGTACACAGAATAGAATGGTATTAGTGCAGACATAAGTAAGGGGGACGGTAAACGGGGAGAATGTACAGAGAATAGAATGGTATTAGTGCAGACATAAGTAAGGGGGAGGGTAAACGGGCAGAATGTACACAGAATGCAATGGTATTAGTGCAGACATAAGTAAGGGGGAGGGTAAACGGGGAGAATGTACACAGAATAGAATGGTACTAGTGCAGACGTAAGTAAGGGGGAGGGTAAACAGGCAGAATGTACACAGAATAGAATGGTATTAGTGCAGACATAAGTAAGGGGGAGGGTAAACGGGGAGAATGTACAGAGAATAGAATGGTATTAGTGCAGACATAAGTAAGGGGGAGGTAAACGGGCAGAATGTACACAGAATGCAATGGTATTAGTGCAGACATAAGTAAGGGGGAGGGTAAACGGGGAGAATGTACACAGAATAGAATGGTACTAGTGCAGACGTAAGTAAGGGGGAGGGTAAACAGGCAGAATGTACACAGAATAGAATGGTATTAGTGCAGACATAAGTAAGGCGAGGGTAAACGGGGAGAATGTACACAGAATAGAATGGTATTAGTGCAGACATAAGTAAGGGGGAGGGTAAACGGGGAGAATGTACACAGAATAGAATGGTATTAGTGCAGACATAAGTAAGGGGGAGGGTAAACGGGGAGAATGTACACAGAATAGAATGGTATTAGTGCAGACATAAGTAAGGGGAGGGTAAACAGGGAGAATGTACACAGAATAGAATGGTATTAGTGCAGACATAAGTAAGGGGGAGGGCAAACGGGGAGAATGTACACAGAATAGAATGGCATTAGTGCAGACATAAGTAAGGGAGAGGGTAAACGGGGAGAATGTACACAGAATAGAATGGTATTAGTGCAGACATAAGTAAGAGGGGAGGGTAAACAGGGAGAATGTACACAGAATAGAATGGTATTAGTGCAGACATAAGTAAGAGGGAGGGTAAACGGGGAGAATGTACACAGAATGCAATGGTATTAGTGCAGACATAAGTAAGGGGGAGGGTAAACGGGGAGAATGTACATAGAATAGAATGGTATTAGTGCAGACATAAGTAAGGGGGAGGGTAAACAGGGAGAATGTACACAGAATAGAATGGTATTAGTACAGACATAAGTAAGAGGGGAGGGTAAACGGGGAGAATGTACACAGAATAGAATGGTATTAGTGCAGACATAAGTAAGAGGGAGGGTAAACGGGGAGAATGTACACAGAATGCAATGGTATTAGTGCAGGCATAAGTAAGGGGGAGGGTAAACGGGGAGAATGTACACAGAATGCAATGGTATTAGTGCAGACATAAGTAAGGGGGAGGGTAAACGGGGAGAATGTACACAGAATAGAATGGTATTAGTGCAGAAATAAGTAAGGGGGAGGGTAAACGGGGAGAATGTACACAGAATGCAATGGTATTAGTGCAGACATAAGTAAGAGGGAGGGTAAACGGGGAGAATGTACACAGAATGCAATGGTATTAGTGCAGACATAAGTAAGGGGGAGGGTAAACGGGAGAATGTACACAGAATGCAATGGTATTAGTGCAGACATAAGTAAGGGGGAGGGTAAACGGGAGAATGTACACAGAATGCAATGGTATTAGTGCAGACATAAGTAAGGGGGAGGGTAAACGGGGAGAATGTACACAGAATAGAATGGTATTAGTACAGACATAAGTAAGAGGGGAGGGTAAACGGGGAGAATGTACACAGAATAGAATGGTATTAGTGCAGACATAAGTAAGAGGGAGGGTAAACGGGGAGAATGTACACAGAATGCAATGGTATTAGTGCAGACATAAGTAAGGGGGAGGGTAAACGGGGAGAATGTACACAGAATGCAATGGTATTAGTGCAGACATAAGTAAGGGGGAGGGTAAACGGGGAGAATGTACACAGAATGCAATGGTATTAGTGCAGACATAAGTAAGGGGGAGGGTAAACGGGGAGAATGTACACAGAATAGAATGGTATTAGTGCAGACATAAGTAAGAGGGAGGGTAAACGGGGAGAATGTACACAGAATGCAATGGTATTAGTGCAGACATAAGTAAGGGGGAGGGTAAACGGGGAGAATGTACACAGAATAGAATGGTATTAGTGCAGACATAAGTAAGGGGGAGGGTAAACGAGGAGAATGTACACAGAATGCAATGGTATTAGTGCAGACATAAGTAAGGGGGAGGGAAAACGGGGAGAATGTACACAGAATGCAATGGTATTAGTGCAGACATAAGTAAGGGGGAGGGTAAACGGGCAGAATGTACACAGAATAGAATGGTATTAGTGCAGACATAAGTAAGAGGGAGGGTAAACGGGGAGAATGTACACAGAATGCAATGGTATTAGTGCAGACATAAGTAAGGGGGAGGGTAAACGGGCAGAATGTACACAGAATAGAGTGGTATTAGTACAGACATAAGTAAGAGGGGAGGGTAAACGGGCAGAATGTACACAGAATGCAATGGTATTAGTGCAGACATAAGTAAGGGGAAGGGTAAACGGGCAGAATGTACACAGAATGCAATGGTATTAGTGCAGACATAAGTAAGGGGGAGGGTAAACTGGGAGAATGTACACAGAATGCAATGGTATTAGTGCAGACATAAGTAAGGGGGAGGGTAAACGGGGAGAATGTACACAGAATAGAATGGTATTAGTACAGACATAAGTAAGAGGGGAGGGTAAACGAGGAGAATGTACACAGAATGCAATGGTATTAGTGCATGCATAAGTAAGGGGGAGGGTAAACGGGGAGAATGTACACAGAATGCAATAGTATTAGTGCAGACATAAGTAAGGGGGAGGGTAAACGGGCAGAATGTACACAGAATAGAATGGTATTAGTGCAGACATAAGTAAGAGGGAGGGTAAACGGGGAGAATGTACACAGAATGCAATGGTATTAGTGCAGACATAAGTAAGGGGGAGGGTAAACGGGGAGAATGTACAGAGAATAGAATGGTATTAGTACAGACATAAGTAAGGGGGAGGGTAAACGGGCAGAATGTACAGAGAATAGAATGGTATTAGTACAGACATAAGTAAGAGGGGAGGGTAAATGAGGAGAATGTACACAGAATGCAATGGTATTAGTGCAGACATAAGTAAGGGGGAGGGTAAACGGGCAGAATGTACACAGAATAGAATGGTATTAGTACAGACATAAGTAAGAGGGGAGGGTAAATGAGGAGAATGTACACAGAATGCAATGGTATTAGTGCAGACATAAGTAAGGGGGAGGGTAAACGGGCAGAATGTACACAGAATAGAATGGTATTAGTACAGACATATGTAAGAGGGGAGGGTAAATAAGGAGAATGTACACAGAATGCAATGGTATTAGTGCAGACATAAGTAATGGGGAGGGTAAACGGGCAGAATGTACACAGAATAGAATGGTATTGGTGCAGACATAAGTAAGAGGGAGGGTAAACGGGCAGAATGTACACAGAATGCAATGGTATTAGTGCAGACATAAGTAAGGGGGAGGGTAAACGGGGAGAATGTACACAGAATAGAATGGTATTAGTGCAGACATAAGTAAGGGGAGGGTAAATGGGGAGAATGTACACAGAATAGAATGGTATTAGTGCAGACATAAGTAAGGGGAGGGTAAATGGGGAGAATGTACACAGAATAGAATGGTATTAGTGCAGACATAAGTAAGGGGGAGGGTAAACGGGGAGAATGTACACAGAATAGAATGGTATTTGTGCAGACATAGGTAAGAGGGGAGGGTAAATGAGGAGAATGTACACAGAATAGAATGGTATTAGTGCAGACATAAGTAAGAGGGGAGGGTAAACGGGGAGAATGTACACAGAATAGAATGGTATTAGTGCAGACATAAGTAAGAGGGGAGGGTAAATGAGGAGAATGTACACAGAATGCAATGGTATTAGTGCAGACATAAGTAAGGGGGAGGGTAAACGGGCAGAATGTACACAGAATAGAATGGTATTAGTGCAGACATAAGTAAGAGGGAGGGTAAATGGGGAGAATGTACACAGAATGCAATGGTATTCGTGCAGACATAAGTAAGGGGGAGGGTAAACGGGGAGAATGTACAGAGAATAGAATGGTATTAGTGCAGACATAAGTAAGGGGGAGGGTAAACGGGGAGAATGTACACAGAATGCAATGGTATTAGTGCAGACATAAGTAAGAGGGGAGGGTAAATGAGGAGAATGTACACAGAATGCAATGGTATTAGTGCAGACATAAGTAAGGGGGAGGGTAAACGGGGAGAATGTACAGAGAATAGAATGGTATTAGTCCAGACATAAGTAAGAGGGGAGGGTAAATGGAGAAAATGTACTCAGATAGTACAGTGAAGGAAACGTTTTAAACATAAATATTTCCATACTGATATAATAATAATTAATCCTGTTCACAATTCTTGATACACGCACATCTAAAAATGGACATCCTAAAAACAGATGTGAGAGGGACATAAAGCAATATTGTAACACTGGGAGTAAATGTGATATTAATGTTGCTATTCTGTCGAGTTGAGATAACAGTTAGGAAGGACAGTGGATACATTAAGGGTTATTCGCATAAGATGCAGATATTTATTGTGATATATTAATACAGGAAATGTAGGGATAATAACTGGCACCATTGCTTTATTTTTCACTTCATCATGTATAAACAGGAAGAAATGAACCTTAGTATTTCTCTTGCGGAAGTCAAATGTCATACAATGGAATCATCCTTCTCCAATAAAGCATTTCTGTGTGAAATGTTTGCAATAGGAATCCCCAGCCATATATGTACTCAGTAGATAGCTGGATGACAACATTGTCACCTACATGCACATTCACAGACATACTGACGCAAGTGAGTCTAAGGACTGATGGTGGAATTTGAACTGTCTACCTAAGATCACAAAATTGTATCAGACAGACACGAGAAACAACAGAAAAAGAATTGGAACTGACTTTACTGGTATTTAATTTTTCTCAACATAATCTGTCTGTATCTGATGTATCATTATTGAGTAGAGGGCTGAATTATGTGCCCTCACAGTATAGTAAATTGTCTGAAACATTGATAGACCTAAGGTTGTTTGCTAGGAAAGTAGCTTTGAGAATGTTTTTTAAGAACCATACACAACAAGTGCATACTGCTGATATCAGTCTTAGATGTAGGAGCACTTTTTCTCCGATTCTTCCATCTAGTGTAGAATGTTTCATAAAAACATGTGAAAAAGATCTCTATAATCTGTATACTACTAAATGTGTTAGAAACAGATTTTTTAATTTAGAGAAGGCTGAGCATGATTCTTTAATGAAACTCAAGTACAATGATAATATATTGATAATTAATGCTGACAAAGGGGGAGGAGTGGTGATTCTTGACAAAGCAGAATATATTGAGACAATTGAATTTACTTTAACTCAGAATGATACATACAAAGAACTCACTATAGAAGGAGTTAAGAATATCATCAAAAATGTAAGGGATGAGCTATATGACATCCTGATGTGTAGACAGGTTAGCAAAGAAATGTTTGACTTCCTTTGTATAGAAGAACCACTAGTACCAGTGTTAAAAGGACTGCCAAAAATCCATAAACAAGTCAAACCAATGCCAATGAGACCAATAGTGTCAGGTCGGCAGTGGGCAACATATAATATTTCAATATTCCTGGAAAAAATGCTGAGGCCTTTAGTGAACAAGATTCAAACCATACTCAGAGATACACAACATTTATTAAAAGACTTAGAATCTTTTGAACCATCTGGAATAAGGCATGGGAAACTACTGTTGGTTACCTTAGATGTCCGGGATTTGTTCACTTGCATTCCCAATGAATATGGTACCCAGGCTGTGAGGGAGGTAATGGTTGGCATGAGTGGGTACTCGAGGGATAGACAGATCCTAATAGGGCAACTATTGGAACTAGTATTGAACTGTAATGTTTTCATGTTCCATAGTAAGTATTACCTGCAGACATGGGGTGTCGCTATGGGCACCCCATGCGCGAATTCGTATGCCAACTTAGTATTATATAGTTGGGAGCAGAAATACATCTTTAATAGTGCATGGATGGACAAGATATACTTATATAAAAGATTTGTTGATGATGTGATACTGGCATGGGATGGTACCATTGATGAGCTAAGGAATTTTGTAGATTACTTGGAAGGAACAACTAAGTTCCTGAGATTTACTTATGAATACTCTTACAGAGAGGTCAATTTTCTAGATCTGACTCTGTATTATGATATAGAAGATAAGTTATCTTTTAAGTTGTTCAGAAAGACATGCTGGAGGAACACGATTTTAGAATATAGCAGCATGCACCCGAGATTCATGTTCTCCGGCATCATGAAAGGACAATTCTGCAGGTTAATTAGATTATGCAAGGATCCTGCTGTATTGAAAATAGAAGCAGACATGATGGAAAGGCTATTTATAGCCAGGGGCTACAATAGTAAGCTGGTTAAAGAGATTAGAAATAACATCATACCAGATGAGTATAGGAATGATGAGGGACCTAGTGGTTGCAGGAGAGAGGATAGAGGCAAGAATAGACTGAGAGACAAAGAACTAATAACACATTATACACAGAATAGAAATGCTAGTTTTATTTTGAAATATACGAATGATATTGATGAAATTAAGAGGATTATAAATAAACACTGGTATATTCTCACCACTGTAGATGAAATTAGGGCAATAGTGGGTGAAAGACCAGGGTTTGTTTTTCGTACTTGTGACAATCTGAAGACCATTTTTTCATCCAAATTACATAGCAATATTCAAGCTAAAGATGGTGAGACTGGTGATCCAGGGACCTACCCGTATAATAGTTGTAGCATGTGTCCATATATTAACACTATGCAAGAATACTATCATCCACATGGACACTTTCACTTTATACCTAGAATATGGGCAAACTGTAACACCAAGAATTTAATATACATGGCTAACTGCGCGCCCTGTCCGGCCTTCTACATTGGTCTCACCAAGAGAAGGTTGAGAGAGCGCATCTATAACCATGTTTATGACATACGTAAACAACATGAATTAAATGCCCTGGCCAAACACATTATGTTGTACCCCACACATCACTTTAAGTTTAGAGTTTTACAAACAGTGTGCGTTGGTCCAAGAATGGGAGATAATAATAGAGCCCTAGCTAAACTTGAAATGGAGTGGATTTTCAGGCTAGGGGCACATAGAGACCCTGGAATTAATAATTATGTCACAGTAAAACCATTTATAGAATAACTGCATGTGTTTTCCATTTATTGTATATGTATGTACCTTTTGCATTGCATACTATTATATATATTTTTTTAACATCAAGTATTGTGGAACACTACATAAATACACACTGGGACAGATACTAAGAGTCTATTTTAGTATTTATGAAACATGGAATGTGTTTTATAATTCTGTAGGTCCAATTGAATTTGCTAGAGTTTTGAGTTGACCAATTAATTTGTTATGTAGAAATTATACTTAATTTTAGATGCATTTAGATGCATATACTGTGTGTCAGAAATGAGAATATTTTTAGATGAGAGTGAAGGCTTCTGACAACATAGTTGATTCAGGTATGAGTTGTCACATATACATTATCATCCCCTGAGGCGTATTGCATCCAATATAAGGACTAGAACATACCTATAAATGCTTATGATATGGTTATGTTTATTGTCATACATTTATACTATTTGGAAGCATTTATATGATAGACTTTGTATATATATATATATATTCATTTTATTTCATTTGTTCATATATACATAGATATATATTTTCTGTGTATACGTGAATTCATTTATATTGCTATATACATTTTATACATTAATTTTTTATATAAAACAGTTTTTAATTTTATGTTAGATAAAGTACACAAGACACAGAGCGTAATTGTGACTTCATAGGGACCTTGGAAGTCAGCGATTGATTTTAGCGCATACTTCCACGTATAGTTTCAACAGTTGTGAATAGTTTATCTTTTTCATATGCATGTATAAAAGTTTTATGCACTATGCACTTTGATGAAGCCGTCACGTTGAATAATATAAAGTTATTAACGTTGGATATGCACGACATAAAACATGCATAAATATGGCTTACGAGCTTGTTATTCATCAGCTTATTTACTTATTTTTATTTTTATCTCTTTTTCTAGAGAGATGCATACATGCATATATTGTGGAAAAGTTTTATGTGAATACATGATGTGTTTTATATGATTATAAACAGCGGAAAAAGAGCGTTCCAATCCAAGAATAGAAAATGTGTTTTTAATGTTCACTTATTAGAATACAAACTGCAAGGGATATTCTTGTGAACGTTCTTCAACATGATCTATATTAGATTGGGTTTTTATTAGATCATTTTATTTTGACATTATGTACTAGTAACACTGGTTTTAAGTGAGGAATTGTTAAATAATATGATTATGTAATTTGATAGGAATGATAAAAAATAACGGGGATGTTGAATGTATTCTCACGGGAACTTTGCAACTACTTGTTAATTTTTTGGTTTAATCAATCAATTTTGGGTGTAACTGAGCAATTGCTTAATTGCAACAATACTGTGAAGGATGGATTGATATAAAATGAACAAGGTTGGATAGTTAATTTATATCTGAAGAAGCGTGCCAGAAGCATGCGAAAGCGCTCATTATCCTGTTTACTTTTCGTTTTGGAATAAAAAGATTTTGTTGGAACAAGAAGTGCTCTCGTGGTGTATCCTATTGGTTATTTTTTGTGATAAGATCACAAAATATAGGACACTGCCTGAATAACACATGCTACATGAGATATCAGTTTACAACTGTGACAACGTACTCTGGAATGGATGGAATTGATGACATCACCATTATTTATTATAGCAGTGTTCTAAAAGTGTAAGAAGGTGGTTCAAGAGCACAGTAACAATACACCGCTACACATACTATATGCATTAGGAGCCTTCTCTTCACAGCATGGCAGAATCATAGTAGTCAGTCATTGCTGGATTCAAACTTCCTATCTATTTACTTGAGCAGTTTAGAGAGCAGAATATCAACAGCCAATGCCACAGGATAAATCATACTATAACTGTGATGCAGTTCATTTTTAATAGCATGGTGTAATTACTGTGTTTCCAAAACTGGGTGGTAATAAAAATGTATAGGGTAGCCCTATGCCAGTGACAAGTCATGTTCATAGGTTCATAGGTTCATACTAGGCTATCTGCCCTGAGGCAATTATAAGCCTTGCCCGATTCTGTATGGCTTACGCCACCCCTTGATTTGAGTATACTGTGCCCTTTAAGGTTTAGTTTACTGCGCCTCTGTCTAATAGTGACATGGGAGTAATCCCTGGGACAAACCTACGATCCCCCATCCACCTATCGAGATTCTTCTTGAAGAGATTCAGTGAGGTGCTCTGCCTCACATGAACTGGAATTCTATTCCAGAGCGAAGGGAGCCTCTGGGTTATGAACCTGTCCCTCCAGCAAGTTCTATTTATTTCTGTGCTGAGGTTCAAGTCCCTCGAGCATGTGGCTCTAAGGGATTTAGATTTACTGAGGTGGAGCATGTCCATTAATTCTGGATTTGACATATCTTTGTATGTCAGGCATAGATCGCCTCGAAGTAGGCGGTATGCAACTGAGTAGAGCTGGAGTTTTTTTAACCGAGCAGCATATGGCATCTGTTTGAGACCCTTGATCCTCTTGGTGAGATACCTTTGGGGTCTTTCTAATTGTTGCAGGTGTCGGGTAAGGTACATCCCAAAAGGGGCATTGTATTCTATGATGGGCCTGATGAGGGATGAATAAAGGGGCACGATTACCTCTCTTGATCTAGATGTGAAACCCTTCGTGATGAGGTGGGCTATGTAGAAGGTCTTTCTAACCACTTTTGCAATGTGGTTTTCAAAGGAGAGATTGCTATCAACATGGGTCCCCAGGTCCCTAATAACTTTCTCTGTACTTAATGGGTTTCCCCCATGTGGTAATTTGTAGGCACATTGTTTTTGCCAAAGGGTATGACTATACATTTTTTGGCATTTAGCTTTAGACCATGGCGCTGGCACCAGTTATCTGTCTCTGTGAGACCTTTTTGAAGGATGTTTGTGTCAGCTGGAGAGTTGATTATGGCGCCCAGTTTGCAGTCGTCTGCGAACTTGGCGAGCCATAGTCCTCCCACGTTTGCCTATATCTCGGAAAAGTATATACCGAACAAAAGTGGTGCCAGGACAGAACCCTGTGGGATGCCACTTGTGACTGGTTTCAAGTCTGACATGGCTCCAGCAACTCTCACTCTGTGGGTTCTGTCCTTGAGCCAGTTTTCGACCCATCTTGTGACATAGGGGTTTATATTTAAGCTGGATAGCTTATCTATGATGCCCGAGTGGGGTATTGTGTCAAATGCCTTTGCAAGGTCCAGATAGGCTGTGTGGACTACCTTCCCTTCATCTATGGCTTTGGTGACTGTTTCGAAGAATTCAACCAGGTTCAAAAGGCAGGATCTGCCCTTGACAAAGCCGAACTGGGTAGGATCTAGCGTCTGTCGGTCCCCAATGTCTTTGTTTATGAGCTCCATGATGATCCTCTCCATAGCCTTGCAGACTAAGCTAGTCAGGCTTATGGGGCGATAGTTTCCAGGGTCTGTAGAGGCTCCACCTTTGTGGAGTGGGACTACTGTTGCTGTACGCCATTCTGTGGGCACATATCCTGTAGTGAGGCTGAGATTGTATAGCTGTTTTATTTGAGGGATTAGTTCCTCTTGGAGTTCATGTAGGATGCAACCTGGGACGCCATCTGGTCCCATGGAAGCAGTGTTTTTTGCTTTGGAGAGGGCAGCCTTCACCTGAGCATCAGAGATGTTTGGGAGGCAGCCCTCTGCTGGGATAGATACTTGCTCTTTTGGGGGGGAGGAGGTGGAGAAGTTTGCACTGAACCTGTCTGCCAGGATATTGGCGATGTCTGTGGGTTCAGTGTATTTTTTGTCATTTAGAATCAACTCAGAACAAGTCTGGGAGTTGCATCCCAGGTTTCAAACATAACTGAAAAAAGCCTTATGATTGTCTTTGGTGTCCTGTGCAATTTTTCTCTCGAAGCTGGCCTTGAGGGATCATAATTTTTTGCTAGTACTGATCAGAGATGCCTTCCCTATTAGGGATTTTGCTAAATCATGTAGTAGCTTCCTCCTTCTGTTGTACAGTTTATTTATGGCAGGGGTCCACCAGACTGGATGCCTGCCTTTGGATGATTGGGTCTTGGTTTTGTTTGGGATAGCATGATCCATGCATTCCTGGAGATGTCCGTAGAATGCGTTTATATAGGATTCTGCAGTTTGGGCCATAGTTTCCACTGGCCCTGGGGCCTTGAAGGATTCCACTTCAGTTTTGAGAAGTGAGAAGTTCGCTTTTGAGAAGTTTTTCACTGTGGTTTTCTGGGCTGGGGGTGGGGTCGGGATGTGGACATCCAGTGAGATTAATTTATGGTCTGATCTTACCAATGAGGGATATACTTCTGGTGTGGAGCATAGAGTCCCCATGTTGGTAATGATCAGGTCTAGTATGTTGCCCCCTCTTGCAGGAGTGGTGACTAGTTGTTCCATAGCATTTGAGTTTATAATTTCCAGGAACCTTTGGGCTAAGGTGCTGGGGCTTGAGTAGTGCTCCCAGTCAATGTTTGGGTAGTTGAAGTCGCCCAATATAATGGTGTTCAGAGAGATCTTCATGTTCTCCAATGTTTTCAGGAAAGCCGAGTGGGATTCCTGACTTTGAGAGGGTGGTCTGTAGGATGCTATAAACTGAAAAGCAGTCTTGCCCACTGTTAGTTGCACATGGATGGTCTCCGATACTTCGTGCAATGCCACTAACCTGGAGGTGTGGATATTCTTGATAAATATGGAAACTCCCCCTCCTTTTGTGGTTCGGTCTGGGTTTTGGGGCCAAAAACATGATATGAGGTATAGCCTGGTAGTGCTGGGGTGCTCTCTGGAGCCTTGAACCAGGTTTCTGTCACTGCACAGATATCGATGTTCTCCATACTGAGGAGAGCTTCGAGTGCGTGTATCTTGAGGTTAAGACTTCTGGCATTTAGCAGCATTACCCTTAGTTTCTTGTTCCTTGTGCTGTCTATGGGGGTGGGTTTGACTTTTGAGCCTTGCCTAAAAAAGGCACTATGGGGATGGCAAGAGCCTTTGCCAATATCCGAAAGCCCAGTGGTGACAGGTGCAAGCCGTCCCTAGCGAAGCAACGTGGCTTGTCGAGCATGTCATCCCAGGCTGACAGACACTGGATCCCCTTTGAATGACACCAAAATTTTAGCCAATTGTTAAAATCGATCATTTTGTCTTTGTACTGTGGCATCATTCTAGGTGAGGGTAAGATGCTGCTCAAGGTCAGGGTCATACCAGCCTGGGCTACATGATCAGAGAGCT
Organism: Protopterus annectens; assembly: GCF_019279795.1. Taxonomy (NCBI): domain Eukaryota; kingdom Metazoa; phylum Chordata; order Ceratodontiformes; family Protopteridae; genus Protopterus; species Protopterus annectens. The sequence goes on along the minus strand of NC_056725.1, from coordinate 303,243,237 downwards.
CCTCTATGTCTCTTTTCATGTAGTCCAGGGAGGTACATCTCAGGTCATTCACACCAGCATGTACAATAACTGAGTCATATTTGTATTTGCTTTGGAGTGACCTGAGTGCTTACGTTATGTGGCGGATCCTAGCACCCGACAGGCAGCTCACCGTGACCTTCTCTTTATTCAGACTGGTGAGTGGGATGTCAGTGTGTCTGACAATAGAGTCACCTATTACAAGAGTATCAGGTGTGTTATTCAGCCTTAAGGGCTGTGGCTGCTTGGCACACTGACTTTGCGGGCTATGTGTTGTGCGTGTTTTGTTTTGAGGTAGCGTTTGCTTGGATGTCTGCTTTGGAGGTCACTGTTGCTTAGGTAGATTTTTATTTAGAGCCTCCGAGTATGTTTTTGTGTATTTATGTGTTTGGTTCGCTGATGTGGTGAGACTATGTGATACTGGAATTGTGTTGTGTGAGGTTACCTTCTCCTCCTGACTGGTTACACCAGTTTTGAGATGAGAGAGCTCAGCCTCCAGTTCAGCTAAATAGTTGCATCTCTCACATATATTTGAACCTGTTTGGAGGAGGAGAGGGTTGACCGTGTACATGAGACAGTTGTAACATTGCCTCAAAATTCCCAGATTCACCAGGTGGACTGGAGAGAAAACCATTGACTGACCTTTGGACATGCTAGAGTAATATAGGGAAACTGAATTTAAGACAGACCAATAGGGGACAGGGTAATCGTAGAGAGTATAAGAGTAAGTAGTGCTTATGGTTTAATAGTGCTAACTTGTAGGATTACTTAATTGGACCAGTGAAGGACCTTAGAATGAGAATATGGTGTTTAAATTGAGAGATAGAGCAGTTCTAAGGGGAAAAAGTGAAGAGCAGACTTTGTGTAGCCAGGAATAGTTTAAACCCAATTAGGTGGCACTGCCCGCTGTTGCCGTATGCACAAAAACGTGCAAAAACGCGCAAAAACACGCAAAAGAGGGTTTTAAGAGAGGAAGATGAAGGAGTTTTGGAATTGACCCAAAATGGCCAATAAAACTACAGTTTCAAGTCAGTAACCACTCCCACAGGGGCAGGCATGTCCCAAATGAAACTTTACATAAGGGATGTTATCACAGAACCAGGTGTACAGAGAGTCACACTAGTTAACCAATGCTGGATTCAAACCTATTACCTAGTCAATTACACCATCAAAACAACACAGTATTATCTGCAAGTGCCACAAGAAAAGTCCAACTTTTATAGTGAGGGACTGCACATATGTAAGGATGACCTCATGAGTGTGTTGCAGTGAACATGTTTTTGGTAAAAATGGGATAAGGGGATGAGGGAATCCTGTCCCAGGTTAAAAGCATCCCCTTAGTAGACATTGGTATAGCACCATCTGTTCAGGAAGCTGTATGTATCCGATATTAAAGCCGCACTCAAGCAAAGGTTCAACCTTATAAAATTTGAACCTCCTACCTACATAATCTATAGAACCCAGTATTAACCATAAGTGCCACAGGAGAAGGCTGAATCTTAAGAAGTAAGAGTGCACTTTGCACAGGATGACCTCATCAGTATGCTGCAAAGAAGATGTCTGTGGTAAAAGTGGTATAAAGCACAGAGGGAGCTGTGTTCAAAGTTAAATTATTCTCCTGAATAGAAGTGGACATAGCACATCTTTTTTCTGAGGCTTTTCTTACCTGTCACTAATAACGACACACACATACACACACACACACACACACACACACACACACACACACAAATTCACCACTGTCAGATTTGAACCATCTACTTAACTAGTTGCACAATCTAGATAACACTGTATAAATTGCAACTGCCACAGAAGAAGTTTCACTTTAATGATGTAAAAAAGCACATTTGTAAATATTAAAATGTCACTGTTTAAAAAAATCATCTAAGGTGCATGACAGACAGGTTTTGGGAGAAATGTATGTATAAAGACAGGTTATTGCAACAGCACTGTGCTTGTCTTGTAATTACATACTTATCTGCTAGAATATATATACTGTCATTCATGTACATTGCAGTACTGTGAGAGATATGTACCTGTTTCACAGTATGTGGTGTCAGTGGCGATCACAATTATAAAACAGTGGATGGTGAAGCAAGCATTCATAACAGTTTGTCCCAGGATGATTGCATGCAAATAGTAAGACAGTATGTGGTATCAATGGCAATCACAATTGTAAAACAGTGAATTGTCAAGCAAGCATTTGTGACAGTTTATCCCGAGTAGATTACATGCAAATAGTAACCATTTATTGTGTCACTGTCAGTTATCTTGGCGCAAGCTTGCATGATGTGCATTCACAATGCAAACAGACAATTCCTAAATATGACAGTCCACTTCTAAATAAAAGTGATGGATTATGTGTGAAAAGGTTATACATCATTGTAATAAAGTTGCAAGTTGCAACCACTGGACTGCAGACATATATTAACAGACTAAATTAAGTGAATCAGCATCACTGTGAAACCCAGATACCTTGGTTTCACAATTCCAGTAACATTTACAGAAGTTGTACAACCTATTGACATAATTCTTTGTTGTAATTTTCTTTTTAACTCTCTCCCTGAAGCACAGCTGTGGTAAGCTCATTTGGCTGCTGATGGCTAGTACTAGCACCTGTGTAATAATATCTTGAGGTATTGGACTTAGAACGGCAATTAGCAGTTCCCTATGGTGCTCCCTGCTGACATTTATGCAAATAAACAGTACAGACATACAACCATGTCTGAATGTCATGGAATACAGAACAGATATGTCTTATTTATGGTCATGGTTCAGATATCATGACTTACACATTTGTCATGACAATTGCAGTGCTTCAGTCCTTATATGTGTGATACAGGTGCATTCTGAAACACATCAGAGACCAGGCATTTTATTGCTGGTGAAAACATGGCTTATAGAAATAGGTTTTGAATCAAGGAGATTTATTTGATAACACAAAAAGGTTGGGAAGAGGTAGAGAGTTAGTGACAGGAATACACATGCAGACATACTAAGAGATTAGTTTATGGTTCATTTCTGTGCATATTTTGTTGTTACCCTTTGGTTTGTCATCATAACTATTCAGGCAACTTGTCTACAAGACAGTGTTTCCAATAGGGAGCAGGCACAATAATACAACAGTAGGATAATGGTGTGTTAAGAACATGTGTAACCAACAGTCGCACCCGAAGGAGTCATACAAGATATTGACAAACAGTTTGACATACAGCTGGAATGAAACCTTGATATTCCAAAGCAAATATACAGACCTGAGAATTATCTAACCACACCACTTGGGAACTCATAAAAAGGGATAATACAGAAGTATGAACAGAGACCGGAGATACGGATAGAGACACACAAAGAATGTTATATGTTTCTGGGCCATTGATTAACATTTTTGCAGTATGTTACTGTTACATTTTTCCTGATAAGTAAACTGTCATACTATGTGCAATCAAATGTTTCCAATTGGGAGCCAGCAGGGGATGGAAAGTAAATATATGATTGCGATATAAGCAGGATATTGGTGGGCTGCTAAAATTTGTAGACAACACTTACACACATCATAATAATATAAAAAATACATATGACTTTCACATATTTCTGGATGCAAACTCTTGTCACTACACCAAAAGCATTTTGCAGACAATTAACTTTATGTCAACACACCACACAGGACATGTGCTTTCACATCCTTACCTGTACAGGCATAAAAGGGCATTCACAAAACAATGAGGCAAGGGCCAATGTATACATCAGGCTTCATCACAGTAATGATGATTTTAACAGTACACAATGTATGTTTTGCAGTCAGAAGCATACTAAATAATCCAGTGCTGAATGCTCCTTAAGAATATTTGAAACTGGAACATCATACATGGTGCACATTCAATTCTTGAGCCTGTTCCAGAGAAGATTAGCCTGACTATACATTGTGCAATGAGACAAAGCACAGTAGTGCAAATGACACAAGGGTAATGAAGGCAAAGGGCAAACATTCACAATGTTTTACCAAGAGCTGCCTGCTTCTATTTTCCCTAAGGTACAGCTGTTACTCAGTGCCAGGCACTGCGCAAATGCTGAGGAGACAAAGTGCGGACACAGAAGAGGGAAGAGACATGGAGAGGGGGGGGGTCAGGGAACAAGTACATTATGGCAGGAGGAGGATAATGATGGCACACAACAATATGCAGCCAATAACTACACATGAAATAGTCTAATAAAAACAGTCAATAACAGTTTGCAAATGCGTGGATTAGAACCCTTAAAAGTAGGCAAACACCAGTCTACAAATGTGAGTGTTATCTCAGCATGCCATTAAGTAACTCTGACATTATGCACTTTAAATCACACAATTGAAGGGACAGTGACAACTTACTGAAGCAAAGAGCATAAACAGAGAGAGAGATAGAAAGAGAAATAGTCAGACTTTTGTTTATAGTATTTATAGGACCATCTTTATGCTGTAATACTCATAGGTTTTTCCTCATTATTAATTTTTCATGCGGTGTACAATAAAATGTTTGCTACAGGGAGCAAGAAGGGATGCGAAACTAGAAAGATTAGGATATAAGCCAGATAAAGGACTTTAGTTAACTACAGATGTTTGCAGTTAAACATATGATAGGAATATAAAATGTCATCATATAATAATTTGACATAGAGCTATAATTGAACCTATGACACCATGCAAAAACATCAGTCTAAAGACAAGGGAATTATCTCAACACACCTCATAGGAACTTCTAGTTCATTACATCTAGCAGCATAAGAACTGTTAAGAGTATGTGTTTTAAAGTAGTGCTAACCTTACTCTGCCTTTACTTTGTATTCCTATAGCCCAGAGGCTTTAAGCAGATTTGCATGAAGTGAACATTGTTGCTTGTGCAGCTGCAATTAAAATCTTCAGCTTTTGCCAAGGAAAACTAAACAGCATTCACTGTGATTCAGAACTGGTGCACTATGCCAACCTCCATGCAAATGCTGAGGACATGTCTGGCCATGTATGTTGTGCGTGATTGTATTTTTTGACCAGAATGAACATGTGAAAATGGTGTTGTGAGTTGATAGGACAATAGTGAAAATGGGGGGAGGGCAAGCAGAGGGTAGGACATGGGAAAAATACAGGAATTTCCTGGATGGTTTTGGAGGAACACCATAGCTATCCACTTCTTCACAACATAAAAGTAGAATTGTACACAAACTTTCATGACTTTGCAGAGTCACCACACCAGGGATGGGTGACAACAACACAATACTATTGCATAGCCAATTAAACTAAATCAAGTGTGGCAAGACGACACACAGGTAAAGTGGAAAGCTATGTATGGTATGGAGCATAATTTTTTTTTTTTGGAGGGGGGGATAGTTGCACTTTTTTTTGGAGAGAGAGAGGAATGTTGAGGAAGGTGATTAGGATTGAGAGGGTCATGTAGGTAGGGTTGGTTAGGTAGCAGGTGCAGACATACAGGACATACAAGACAGACAGGGATGTGGATCAACATGAAAGGTTGGAGGACACAATGATTGGGGAAAAGTAGGGGACCTCAGAGGTACATCCATGTCCAGTTTGAGAACAGTAAGATTCTAGTCCTAACCCTCAGGACTGTCACTACTGCCTACTATGTCAGTTGCCTGGATCATTGCCAGACACGGCATCATTTTAGCAATGCAATGGAAAAACTTTTCAACACAGCTGATTTGAGCACTTAGGCTCCTCTATGTTATGCCATCCACCAGCCCTGTCAGCTCCTGACAAAATCACCACCTCTACTACTACAACTGCTCCTGGAGGGTATTACTGCACCAGCAGCTGGGACAGAGCTACCTGACATAGGTGAAGCAGGTAAGGCAGGAGTTGCAGAGGTAACACTGGCACGCTGTGACCCAGATGTGCTGCATGTCTGTGCTGCCTGTGGTGGTGCCACCACAGCCACCTGTGGAATTATTTAGGGTTGAACCACAGTGGTTAGTCTAGCTCCTGTGCTGATGGCTATTTTGGTTTCAGCAGTGATGTATTAAATAAAAAAAAAGTGTTTAAAAAAGAGACATAGGGTGGGGGGGAGACAAAAAAGAGAATTAGGTCAATTGCATGTTACATTACTTCTTTATTTCAATGCGAAGATATGAGAAATAAATATGTACACATTTGATTGATCTAGATATGATGGGAAGGCATTATTCTGTCATAAAATCAATTAATCACAATGCATGATATGACAAATAGGATCAAATATTTGACTATATTATATCAGATATATGCTTTCACAATTAGTGACTACATTTGAGAATATTAAAGTGTTAATTCCTTGCAATATTGCAGTTATCTTATAAATACTATCCTGTAAAAATCTAATGTATGTTTCTGGGTAGTGAATCCACAGACAGGTAATATGGTGTACTCACTGCCTGATGCAATAACCAAAAGTTATTGGAGCAGGTATGTATGTTTATTATAAAATGTAAGGTATGCCTGCTCAAGATGGTTTACAGTGATGGATTGGAAATAGTTATCTGCCTTGCATTCAGACCTGATGCATACTTACCCTGTGCCTCTCTGAGGCAAGTTAGCCTTTCTCCTAATGTGCCGCAAAGTTTTCTGCTATCTCTGCTGCAGCTGCAGTGTAGAAAAAAGAAATACTAGCTACATGGAAGCATAATGAATATCTGCATTGGCTCACTAATTAATGCCAATATCATAGACAGGTAATAAGTCGGTATACTTATACGACTGAGGGGTGTTTGCAGTCATAAATTCATTATGTCATCAACTCAGGAGATCCTGCTTGCACCCCTTCATGTCACTGTAGTGATGATGACATTGATCCCCAGTGTGTGGCATGCCACTTGCATGGGAGATAGCCTTGGCCAACCCTTCCAAGCCACAGTCTTATACTGAGGTCTAGTATATCCACCCTACAGCAGCAGCCTTCAGCTGTAGTGCTTCATGAGGACTGCCACAAAAATCCTAAATTCCTCAACACCCTACCTTTGTGCTCTAAAGAGACCACCGCCAGCTATGTCTGCAGCAGCCAAGCTAGAAATATGTGTCTGAATTAATGCCCATTTCAGATCTTGCAAGTAGCAGCTTGTGCACAAAGATGCAGAGCCTTGCCAACTGCATTTGCACAATTGTGAACACAGAAATGGCTGTGCAGATACATTGGCAGTGATTACATCCAAAGGCATAGAAGGTGTGAAACATGATAGTCAGATTTGGCCATGTGTGGTGCTCAAACTATTGACAACTGTTCCAGTGTTAAACAAGGTGATGCTTTATGATGTTTGTCATAATCATAGTCTTTTGAAGGAAAAATGGTATGAGTTGTGACATATTGGACACTTGGGAGTTACACACTGAAAATATTGTATAGTACCACCTGGGAATCAAATTCATGAGAAAAAAATGATAAAATGTTAAATTTTGCTTATTGACTGTCAGTGCTACAGGAGGTCTTACTTTTTAACTTAAATTGGAGGTATAACATAACAAAGACTGGAGATATACTTCAGAGATACTTTTCTGTCTGTGACTTTACTTAGTCATGGGACTCCATTTCTATGAAAAAGGCAGTATCTGTCTTTGTAAATCCATTTCAGAGGTTTGCAGTGGCATAACCTGAGTAATACATGACATGATGTTTTAGGTTACATACATACAACAGAAGTCATGACGTGAAAACTCAAAAGAATTATAATAAAAATAGTGTGCACATCATACCTATGCATGTGCATTTTGCATTACGTCATCATTGTTGAGTTTATTATAATTTACACACGTTATATTGGGCTTCTATAACAAGTATTATTGATTCATTTGTTACAATATACATGGCTATGAAATGCATTTGCATGTATTGTTACATTCTTATCAAAATGTTGTGACAAAAGGAATTCTCACCCCTGAGTAAAAGTATCTGGAAACTGGAGTTGAACTCTTCATCAGCTTTCCTCTTTCTCTAAGTTCACAGGGAAAGCAGCATGACAGATCCATTTTCTTTACTGATTACTCTTCAGAGTGCTGAGTGCTATGCACCAGTGCCAAGCTCGTATGCCCTACAGAAGGCAGCCCAATTAAATGTTTCAGTTTTTTTCCTTAGGATGCGAACCATGTTTGCATGCTGCTATGTGGAGCACAAATGCAAAAGGCATGTATAGAAGAAAAAAATTACAGAGAAAAAAAGCTGAAAGGAAAATTAATTCAGTCAGAGTAGGAAGTGTATTATAGTGACACAGTCATCCTTCTCACATCTCTTTGCATCATCAGAAATTTAACGTCTGGCACACATTATCAGAACTGTAATTAATGCCAAATTATGCGAAAGAAGACAGACAACAGCTCACATGTTAATTGCAATACCGAGAACAGATGAGTTTTAAACAGAAACACAATGATCTGAAATGTGTGTAAATATACATTCAGACCCCCTCTGCAAACATATCAGTTAACTGTATTCATACCCTGAATCACATGCCTTGTTTCTCTAAACACACTTAACTTATATTTTCTGTCACACAGAAAAGTACCTGACAGGTGCATTTTCTTCAGTGAGTACTCCCCAGAGTACTGATGGATGCATAATAGCACCAGACCTGTTTGCACTACAGAAGACAGCCCCAATAAAATTTTGCACTTTTTTCCCTAGGAAGTGAATCATGTTTGTGCACTGGCACTGCCTAGTGCAGTGATTTTTTTTAAATTACCTTGTATTTCAAACTAACACATGTAATGGATATATGTAGCAAGTAACAAAGCTGCTAAAGTATTACCATGACACAGTCATCCTTTTCACATCTCCTTGCAGCATCACAAGTAGTATTTAGGTTGCACATCATCAGGACTTCATGTAATGGCAATTGTTCTGAAAGGGGGAACACAGAGAATGACAGGTGGTCATCCTTGCCACAGTACGTACTGGTACTCATGACATCAGTGTTTATAATATATTGTATACTTGTCATGATGATGTGGATAGGTTCTCCATCAAATATAACACATGTCCACATAACTCATGTTACTGCTTTTGTGTTAGCACACTCTACAAAATGCCATATGCCACAACGTCCATACCACACATAGGTTCATAGATTCATAGGTTCATAGGTGTGTTCTAAGCCAACGGCCCTGGAGCCTTTACAAGCCTAACCCATAGAAGTAAAATTAAAAAAAATGCTCACGTGTTATTCCACTTCCCACAAAATGTACTGTTGCTAAGTAGAAAAAAGAAAATGTGTGGGAAGCAATGTGCAGAGTAGGTTTTAAATCCCAAGTAGTTCACATAAAGTTCCAAATACAACACGGATCAGGTTGAGATGTCTCCTCAATGTAAAGAGCCTATGCAGGCAATTGCTGACACCCAAAACCAGCGGGTGTGTTCCTCTTCCTAGTAGTTCAGCCACAAACTCTTGTTAGTGCAACTCCACAAAACTATAGCTTGTCATGCACAATCAGGTAAATACAAGCGTTAAGCGGAGGTTATAAATATTTATTGAATAAAAACAGCAAGCGCTTTCAACTTGTGGTCTTCTTCAGGCCAATAACAACTAAAGTGCTTGGTGCAAACATTTAAATATACAAACATTAAAAATGCAATGATGTCACATCCTCAATTAGTTGAAGTGCATGCATTGTTTAAAAATTAAAGGGACAGGAAGTGCTGCCCTAATTTCAAGCATAGCTTGTTGTAAGCAGCTTCTAAAATCATGAATAAAACATAAAAATATATATAGAGAGCATAAAAATATATGGCATATATATATATATATATATATATATATATATAGTCAGCCATACTGTATTGCTAAACAATCAATCTTATAAACATGCTTTATACATAAAAAAATGATATTTCTATTCTTTTAACAGAGCTAAAAAAATGTGCATCCACATGTGTCATGTGTGGAATGCATACATCCAAATATCCATGTCATGTACTAAAGGAGGTGGAACAGAGAGATGGAACTGGGATGTTGTATGTGTGCATTTGTAAAAAATATGTATAAGCGGATACGCATAAAGTATGTATGTGTATGTGTATATGTGTAAATATAAATAATAAATATACACATATAAAGACAGTTGACAATAAGACTATGTGATATAATATCAATGCCCTAAATGAATGCTATGCAAAAGGGGAAAGGAGGGGGGGGTGTATGTGGGGGGGCAGAAGTGACAAGATTAAAGGAAGTGTGGAAAGGGAATGAATGTGAAGGATGGGGGGGGAGAAGTTGAGAAAAAAGTGAATGAAACAAATAGAAAGTAGATAAGTATGAGATATATAATGCTCAATGGCGTAGTGACCTAGATTTCAGCATGGGTTTGATGGATACCCTGTCATTGAGGCCAGGGTGACAATCAGCTCTAAGTCTGATAATCCATTTGGTCTCCTTTGCTTCAGTTAAATTCTGGATGTCACCTCTCCTTAATGTGGGTTCATTCACCTGTATCACTTGAAACTTAAATGTGTGTTGTTTAGAAGTATTAATTACATGTTTCGACAATGCACTGCATGGTGAGGCCACTCTGATCTTGTATATGTGTTCTCTAATTCTCTCTTTCAATTTGCGGTCAGTTTTACCTATATAAAACGCACAGCACTGTGTGCAGGTCGCTAAATAAACTACATGTGTAGTATCACAGGAGGCCGCAGCTGTAAAAACAAATTCCTGTCCTGTGTTTGGATGTATAAAGCTATCTGTTTCTTTGATGAAATTACAATAATTGCATCTACTACATTTCCTGGCCATGCTGCTTTTCACACAGCTCACAGTTTCACATATTCTGTTCGGTCCACATAACATCCTATATAGGTTATGTTTGTTCTTATATGTGAACCTAGGAGAGTGATCAATCACTCCTGATATATCTAAATCAGTGAGAAGAATGTCCCAGTGCTTCCTGTAAATGTCCTTCACATATCTAACATCCTGTGTGTAAAATATTGGTATCCTAAGTCTATCACTGCTATCATGTATTGCGTCCAATTCTTTGCATCCATCATTTCTATTAGCAAAGTATGGAAACGCTCTACCTTTCCTCAGCTCATTTATATCTTTCATGTTGGCATCTATTTCATCAGGTGAGTAGCTTCTATCCAAAACATATTCCTCAATTCAGACATTCTATTATCAAAGCTTACATTATCAGAGTGTAATCTAGATATCCTCATAGCTTGTCCTCTGACAATGTTGTTAAAAACATGTGCTGGATGCATGCTACTACGATGTAATAGATGATTACGATAGCAGCTTTTCCTATGCACACCTGTGTTCAAGAGGCCACTCGGCAATCTCTGAATATAAACATCCAGGAATGATATCAACTCTGTTGAGTTATCCATTGTAAACTTGAGATAGTCCGTGTGGGTGTTTATATCTCTGTGAAATTCTAAAAGTTGTTGTTCGTCTCCTTTCCAAATAATAAAAAGGTCATCAACGAAACGGGTGTAAAATGACACATAATTCTGATATGCAGTGTTCTCAAATAGAGAGTTAAACTCCCAGCATGCCATGACAAGGTTGGTGTAGCTATTGGCACAAGAAGTGCCCATAGCTACGCCATCCTTTTGAATGTATAACTGATTGTCAAATATAAACACATTGTTCATAAGTACTAACTCCATGAGTTCACAGATAACTTCAATCTTGCTCATAGAGAATGTACCTTCTTTCTCTAAGCATTGACTAATACAGGTAATGCCATCCAAATTCGGAATGACAGTAAATAAAGACTGTACATCTAGGGTGACTAGTATATCCCTCTCACCTTCCTTAACTGTATGTGTCTTGTCATATAACATCAGTAGGAACTGTTTTGTGTCTCTCAATATATGTTCATACTTATTAACGATTGGTCTCAATAAGTATTCTAGATAGAGCGATATGGGTTCCATTACCCACCCTCTCCCGGCCACAATTGGTCTCATTGGGTCGTCTCTCCCATCTTTATGGATCTTGGGCATCCCTTGTATACAAGGTATGATTGGATGTTCTACAATGAAATATCTGTACAGTTCTTCGTTAATTTTCCCTTCAAATAATAGAACTTCAAGTTTGGTTGTGACCCTGTTCATAATTATACTAAGTGTATGTGTGTCAATCTTCTCATAAAACTTTATATCTCCAAGCATCAAATGCATCTTGGTTTTGTAGTATTCCATGTCCATCACTACTATGGGGCCCCCTTTGTCGGCCGGTCTTAACATAATGCTACTATCATTCCTTAAGTTATTCAGTGCTCTTCTCTGTGCGGGGTTGAGATTCCCTGTCCACTTCTTACTTTTATTAAAACTATCATTTGCATATAGATCTTTCTCCACCAACTTTGAGAATGCTTCTATTAATGGATGGTTATTCGGGACATATGTGCTAGGTTTCCTAAATTTATGTAATTCTGATGTAGTACCAGCAAAATCAAGTTTAATCTGTAAGTTACGAGTGAACAATTTAAGATCAATGATATTATCAGTAATATCACTTTTCTGAGAAGGAATGAATGTAGTACCTTTCTCTAATACATAACATTCATCCAAGGAAAGTGTTTTCTTGGATATATTCCAAATTAATGATTCTTGTTCCCTTGCCATAATTTCTTTATAGTAGGTCCTGGCTGTGGATGGTCTGCTGGCCTCTTTCTCTGTCGGCCTCTGCTCATTGACCGTTCTCTCCCCCTCCCCCCACCTCTCCATTGTGATGCAATAGGGAAAGGGGCTGTATGGGGGAAGCCATGGTTCGATGTGCTATCCAAGGGTACATTTGATTTTTTCTTTCCTACTTCAAGACTACCTTTGCTAGTACTATCACTATTTGTATCAATATGTTCACATATGTCTATACGAGTATTAGCTTCCTCAAGAACGGAAATATTGTGTATATTGCTAATGGGTGACATGCTTTGTATGTCTATACCATCGTGGTGTACCATAGCTGCAGTAACCACCAGGTTCCGCTTCCCACCACCTTGTGGCAGGTTAGCTTTTATATTAACATCACTATTACTATTACCTTGCCTGTCTTTCTGTTGTATAGGGGGATCTGGGGGGTTGTTATCAAAATTCTTCACTGTATTGTTCACCCTGGGCCAAGTGAAGACATTCCCCTTTTTAAAATCGTCAGTGTCCCTCTTAATCTTATCACGTTTTTGCTGTAATAATCTCTTTTCATACATAAACACATTATCCAACATTTTATCCATATACACATCTATTACTTGTTTAGGATACATATTATATAAGCTTAGTTGTTGTTGCTGAATATTTTCCCTCAAAGAAATTTCTTGAGGCAAAAAATACTTATTCAAAAGTTCCATATATTTAATGCTAGTTTCAAGGTTAATCTGCTGCCACATGCACAGCAGATCTTTATAAACAGTACCTGTGGTGGGCATTTTAAGAATCCTCAGGCCCCTGGGTACAATTTTGCGTGCAATGCACACCTCGAAATGTTGGCGTTGTAACTGGAGGCGTTTAAGTCTGAGAAAGTCCCCTTCCATCTCCTGTACAAGTGTCGTTAATCCATGGTATTCCTTTTCTGAGGTTCCATTGTCATCTGTCTCAGTAGGAGCATGATAGTGCAAAAGTGGATTTACTTCACCAGTTATTACATCCTGAAACCTAGTCTTGCTCTCTCTGTTGGTTTCCCTTTGACTAAGTAGTACTTCCGGTGTATACGAAAGTTCAATCGGAGTGTCAATAGATTTTGACTCTGCCATGGAATATACGTGAGCAACAACGTGTATAATAAAAATAAAATCCAAAAAAATGCTCACGTGTTATTCCACTTCCCACAAAATGTACTGTTGCTAAGTAGAAAAAAGAAAATGTGTGGGAAGCAATGTGCAGAGTAGGTTTTAAATCCCAAGTAGTTCACATAAAGTTCCAAATACAACACGAATTGGGTTGAGATGTCTCCTCAATGTAAAAAGCCTATGCAGGCAATTGCTGACACCCAAAACCAGCGGGTGTGTTCCTCTTCCTAGTAGTTCAGCCACAAACTCTTGTTAGTGCAACTCCACAAAACTATAGCTTGTCATGCACAATCAGGTAAATACAAGCGTTAAGCGGAGGTTATAAATATTTATTGAATAAAAACGGCAAGCGCTTTCAACTTGTGGTCTTCTTCAGGCCAATAACAACTAAAGTGCTTGGTGCAAACATTTAAATATATAAACATTAAAAATGCAATGATGTCACATCCTCAATTAGTTGAAGTGCATGCATTGTTTAAAAATTAAAGGGACAGGAAGTGCTGCCCTAATTTCAAGCATAGCTTGTTGTAAGCAGCTTCTAAAATCATGAATAAAACATAAAAATATATATAAAAATATATAAATACAGATAGCTTTATACATCCAAACACAGGACAGGAATTTGTTTTTACAGCTGCAGCCTCCTGTGATACTACACATGTAGTTTATTTAGCGACCTGCACACAGTGCTGTGCATTTTATATAGGTAAAACTGACCGCAAATTGAAAGAGAGAATTAGAGAACACATATACAAGATCAGAGTGGCCTCACCATGCAGTGCATTGTCGAAACATGTAATTAATACTTCTAAACAACACACATTTAAGTTTCAAGTGATACAGGTGAATGAACCCACATTGAGGAGAGGTGACATCCAGAATTTAACTGAAGCAAAGGAGACCAAATGGATTATCAGACTTAGAGCTGATTGTCACCCTGGCCTCAATGACAGGGTATCCATCAAACCCATGCTGAAATCTAGGTCACTACGCCATTGAGCATTATATATCTCATACTTATCTACTTTCTATTTGTTTCATTCACTTTTTTCTCAACTTCTCCCCCCCCCATCCTTCACATTCATTCCCTTTCCACACTTCCTTTAATCTTGTCACTTCTCCCCCCCCCCCCACATACACCCCCCCCCCTCCTTTCCCCTTTTGCATAGCATTCATTTAGGGCATTGATATTATATCACATGGTCTTATTGTCAACTGTCTTTATATGTGTATATTTATTATTTATATTTACACATATAGACATACACATACATACTTTATGCGTATCCGCTTATACATATTTTTTACAAATGCACACATACAACATCCCAGTTCCATCTCTCTGTTCCACCTCCTTTAGTACATGACATGGATATTTGGATGTATGCATTCCACACATGACACATGTGGATGCACATTTTTTTAGCTCTGTTAAAAGAATAGAAATATCATTTTTTTATGTATAAAGCATGTTTATAAGATTGATTGTTTAGCAATACAGTATGGTTGACTATATATATATATATATGCCATATATTTTTATGCTCTCTATATATATTTTTATGTTTTATTCATGATTTTAGAAGCTGCTTACAACAAGCTATGCTTGAAATTAGGGCAGCACTTCCTGTCCCTTTAATTTTTAAACAATGCATGCACTTCAACTAATTGAGGATGTGACATCATTGCATTTTTAATGTTTGTATATTTAAATGTTTGCACCAAGCACTTTAGTTGTTATTGGCCTGAAGAAGACCACAAGTTGAAAGCGCTTGCCGTTTTTATTCAATAAATATTTATAACCTCCGCTTAACGCTTGTATTTACCTGATTGTGCATGACAAGCTATAGTTTTGTGGAGTTGCACTAACAAGAGTTTGTGGCTGAACTACTAGGAAGAGGAACACACCCGCTGGTTTTGGGTGTCAGCAATTGCCTGCATAGGCTCTTTACATTGAGGAGACATCTCAACCTGATTCGTGTTGTATTTGGAACTTTATGTGAACTACTTGGGATTTAAAACCTACTCTGCACATTGCTTCCCACACATTTTCTTTTTTCTACTAACCCATAGAAGTGCCTTGGCATCATGCCACTGTTAGTTCCTGGTGCCTCTATCAGGTAGAGCCACTGGAGTGATCCCTGGGGTGAACTTTCTATCTCCCATCCACTCAAGATTTGTCTTGAAAAGGGCCAGTGAGGTACTCTGCTTGAAATGTATGGAAAGTCTACCAGAGCATGGGCAGTCTCTGTGTTATGAACCTGTCCCTCTAGCGTGTCCTGCTGATTGTGGTAATAAGGATGAGGTCCCTGGAATGTGGAATTATTGGGATTTCCTTAGGTGTAACATTTCTAACAGGGCTGGGTCAAACATGGCTTTTTAAGTCAAACAGAGATTGTCTCTTAATAGACGATATGAGACAGAGAAAAGCTGGAGTTGTTTGAGTTTGAGTCTGTCCATGTAGGGCATGTGTTTAAGGCCTAGGATCCTCTTCTTGAGGTACATTTGTGGCCTCTCCAGCTGTTGCAGGTGTTTAGTGAGGTACATGCCAAATGGGGCATTATACTCGAACATTGGTCTAATGAGGGAAGAGTAGAGAGAGATGAACTCTTTCTTCCTAGATGCAAAACCCTTGATAATGAGATGTGCCACATAGAAGGACTTTCTGACCACAGTGGCAATGTGGTGGTCGAAGGAGAGGTTGCTGTCGACCTGTGTCCCCAGATCTCTAATAACACCTTCAGTGTTCAGTGGGCTACCATCAATGTGGTAATTAGTGGGAACTGAGTTTTTCCCAAAGTGAATGATGAAGCATTTTTTTGGCATTAAGTTTAAGGCCATGGTTTCGACACCAGTTCTTGGTCTCAGTAAGGCCTTTCTTTAGGATGTCTACATCACTTGGGGAGTTAACAATGGCTCCCAGCTAGCAATCGTTGGTGAACTTGGTCAGCCAGAGTCCATCCGTGTTGGCCTGGGCTTCTGAGAAATAGATGCCAAACAGAAAAGGACCCAGGACTGATCCCTGTGGGACTCCACTCGTGACTGGTCAGCAGTCTGACTTGGAGTCTACTACTTTCACACTGTGGGTTCTATCTGTGAGCCAACTTGCAACCCACCTAGTGATATAAGGGTTGATGCCTAGTTTGGTTAGTCTATCAATATTCCTGAATGGGGAATGGTATCAAAGGCCTTGGCCAGATCACAGCTCTGGTGACTGACTCAAAGAAGTCAACCAGGTTGAGCAGGCATGATCTGCCCTTCACAAAACCAAAATGTGTGTGATCCAGAGTTTGGAGAGTCCCTATATCCTTGTTAATTAGGTGCATGATGATGCGCTCCATAGCCTTACATATCAGACTCATCAGGCTAATGGGGAGATAATTTCCAGGGTCTGTAGTCACTCCCCTTTATGGAGAGAGATGAATGTAGCAGTGTGCCATTCTGTAGGGACAAAGCCTGAGGTGAGGCTATGACTGAACAGGGCACACAGGTGTGGTGCCAGTTCACTTTGTAGTTCATGTAGAACACAGCCAGGGATATTGTTGGGTCCCATGGAAGCTGTATTCTTGGCCTTGGACAATGCAGCTTTAACCTGTGCTACAGTAATACTGGGTGCCTGACATTCTTCCGGTATTGTGATTGGTCCTTTGGGGGGAGAGAGGGGTAAAGTTGACACTGAATCTTTCAGCCAGTATGTTGGCAATATCTGTTGGCTCAGTATAGGAGGTACCATTGTGCAGTAACTCAGAGAAAATCTGGGTATTTCCGTGGAGATTCTTGATATAACTGTAAAATGCTTTGTGGTTGTTTTTAGTGTCTGCCACAATTTTACCTTCATAGCTAGCTTTAGATGTTTTGATGAGGGATCTCAACTTTTTGTTGAGGCTAATAAAGGAGTTTTTCCAGTCTTGGGACGTCACCTTTTTCTGCAACAGTTTCTTCCTTCTGTTGTAGAGTTTGTTAATGGCAGGGGGCCACCAGATTGGCTTCCTTTTTTTGGAGTAGAGCATCTTGGTTCTGTTGGGTATGGCTAGTTTCATGCATTTATGTACGTGTTTGTACAGTGCATTGGTGTATGATTCGGTGATCCTGCACCTATTTTCCATTTGCATGGGTGGCGTGAAGTTAGCCACCTCTGTTTTTAGGAGTCCAAAGTTAGCTTTGGAGAAGTTTTTCATGGTGGTTACCTTTGCTGGTGGTGTGGGTGGGATGTGGATTTCCATGGTAATTAGTTTGTGGTCGGATCTAACCAGGGAGGAATTGACTATTGGTGTTGAGCAACAGTTGCCCATGTTAGTAATAACCAGGTCAAGGATGTTACTTCCTCTAGTTGGGGTAAGAATGAGCTGGTCCAGCACATTGGAATTAATGAATTCCAGGAAGCATTGGGCAAGTATATTGGTGCATGAGTAGTTTTCCCAGTTGATGGAGGGGTAGTTGAAGTCACCCAGTATGAGAGTGTTGGGTTGGACCCTAATAGTTTTCAGGGTGGTTAGGAACATGGAATGAGAGTCTTGGGACATGGTTGGGGACCTATAGCAGGCTATGACCTGAATCACCATCTTAGCCACTGTTAGTTGTACCTGAAGTATCTCCGATGCGTTATGCTGGGCTACTAGTCTGGAGGTGTGCATAACCTTTATGAATATGGAGAAAGAACCACCTTTGGAGCTTCAGTCCATTTTCTGGGGCCAAAAGGTGTGGAATGATTTATAGCCTGGTAGCGCAGGGGTTCTTTCTGCTGCTTTAAACCAGATCTCCTTTACAGCACAGATATCGATGTTCTCCATTTTGAGGAGTGCTTTGAGTGAGTGCATCTTGAGATTTGGACTTCTAGCATTGAGCAGCATGACCCTCAGATTGCATTTATTTATAGCTGTTACAGTGGTAATTTGGTCTTTGGAACACTGCCTAAAAAGGCGCTATAGGGATGTCAAGAGTCTTAGCCAGTATCTGGAATCCTAGGGATGACAGATGCAGGCCATTTCTGGCAAAGCATCAAGGTCTGTCAATCATGTCTTCCCAAGCAGACAGATACTGGATCCCCTTAGAATGACACCAGAAACTTAGCCAATTGTTGAAGTCAATTATTTTCTGCTTGTACTGCTGTATCATTCTGGGTGACAGTAGGATGCTGCTCAGGGCTAGGACCATACCTGCCTGGAGCACATAAACCGAGAGTTCTTCCATGTCTCTTTTCATGTAGTCCAGGGAGGTACGTGTCAGGTCATTCATACCCACATGGACAATGACAGAGTCATAAATGTACTTGCTGTGGAGTGATCTCAGTGCGTGTGTTATGTGTCATATCTTGGCACCAAACAGACAGCTGACTGTTACCTTCTTCTTATTCAACCTAGTGAGTGGGACATCAATGTGCCTCACTATCAAGTCACCTATGATTATTGTATTAGGCAAGCTGTTTTGTCTTAGGGGCTTAGGTTGAGGGGCACACTGTGTAGGTGAGCTATGTGTCTTGTGATTTGTGCTGTGTTGTGGTGGTCAAGTGCGTTTCTGATTTGAAAGTCTCTGCTGTTTGGGTAGATTTCTATTGAGAGCTTCCCTGAAGGTGGGTGAGTGGTTTGTGCTTTTATGTGAGAGCTGTGATGGTGGGTGTTCTGGAGGGCTATGTGTTCCATGTGGTGTGGGGTGTGGTGCAGGTGTTGACCTTCTCCTCTTGACCAGCTATTCTGGTGATGGCTGGAGAGTGCATGTCTTCCAGATTGGATATATAAGTGCATCTCTCACAAGTCTAAGTGTTGGGAGGTAAGAGGAGAGGGTCGTCTGTGTACATGAGGCAGTTGCTACACTACCTCAGAATGCCCAAGTTCACCAGGTTAATAGGAGAAAGCACAAGTAACTGACCTTTAGACATGCCAGGAGAGATGGTCATTATTAATAAGTACTGGAGCTGTTTCCTTATAGGGTATTTAGTGCTGTTAGCACTTATGTGTGCTACAATAATTGCTACAAGAGACGAGATGAAGTGCTAGGCGAATAAGCTAGTTAAATGCAAGAGATACACGAACTAGCAAGATCTAAGGGGAAAAATTGAAGAGCAGACTATCTGGCACCAGTAATAGTTTACCCCAGCTTAGTGGTGCTGCACGGAGCACAAACCCATGCAAACACAGGCTTTTAAAGCAAAAAGTTGAAAGGGAGCTAGAAACTACTCCTCTTGTGGTAGACAGGCTACCTAGTGCTTACCACTCTCACTGATAAGCTGAGGGGCTTACCTCTAACACAGAAGGGTCTGGGGAACTCAGAAACTACAATACAGTCCTGAATACAGAAAATCTGTATCTGGACTACTCTAGTAACAGGAAAGGTGGGAAAACAAGCTAGAACTATTTTTTTAATACAACAGTAGCAAATGAGCAAACTGATTTAAACAAATTAACCAATTAACCAACAAAAAGCTCAAAACTGAGCCCTGATCCAGCAGTCTTCAATCAGACAAGCTCCAGCTGCACACTCCTGCAACTAGGGTGCAGGAGAACCTTCTCCAAAAAAAGATGGCCTGGATTAGTGCTCACATTATACAAACAAATCTAGATTCAACAGGTCTGAATCTAGTCTATGCTACAGCAAACAAGGTGCACCAATTTCAGAAAGAAACAGTTCAAATGAGCAGGCACAATAAGCCTTTAACCAGAAATTTCCAGCTCAGAAGGGTAGAATCTACCCTCTCCTCCCACAAGAGTTCAGACCACAAACCTTCTTAATGTAAAATAACTGGCCTGAAGCACAAGTGTTTAAACCAGAACTAAGACACTTTTAGAATAACAGACACTAAGTCTTCAATCAGCAACTCCCAACTTAGAAGGATGTAAGCTGCCTGCCTTGCCACAAGAGTGCAGACCACAAACCTTTTTAATGTAAAACAACTGGCCTGAAGACCAAGTGCTTAAACCAAAAGGCTTAGGATAACAGTTACAATTTAATCAGGCTACTAACAAGCAGTGATAAATGCAGCAGAATAAATGCAATTGAGTACTTTTATGGATAGGCTGCAAAAGCAAAATAAAGTAATAAAGTAGGAAGAAACACAAATACAGTAAAAGCAGTTGATTAAAGTACAATTTTTTTTGTTTTGGTTAAGTGGGAAGGGATGAAACACAATAATTTAAGGTTGACAAACTAAGGGGGTGGTCCTTCCCAAATTATCTCTCTCTACTCAGTAGAATAAGCTGATGAGATGGGACTGGGAAGAGTGTCCAAAATGAGATTTATAGTAGGGGTGGTCAACTCAAAAGCCACCAAATTTAAGAACACAACAATGACTGGGTGGGAAACTCTTAAAACTCCAACAGAACAGAAAATATAAAACAAAACAAATGTAATACTAGAATAAGATACAAAATAGAAGCGATCAAACCTTAAATGCCGAGATGAGTGATACTCAGAGCAATGCAAACCACACAAACACTTCAGATAACTACAGATATTTCTAAATAAAATAGCAATGCTGTCTTTCAGCTTCTCCCAGTAATTAACTGATGTTATTCATAGTTTGCAAAGGAATTCTTGGTAACTTTTTTAACTGACCCTAGCCAAGAACTCTTAAAACTCCAACAGAACAGAAAACTTAAAACAAGACAAATGTAATACTAGAATAAGACACAAAATAGAAGTGATCAAATCTTAAATAAAGAACTTCAAATCAAAATTAAATGCAGAGATGAGTGATACTCAGAGCAATGCAGACCACACAAATATTGTTATTAGTAATGAGAAAAGGTGAGTTTACAACAACATAGGTTCATAGGCTATCAGCCCTAGGGCCTATACAAGCCTAACCATAACAATTCCCTGACTATTTCTTCCCACAGTATTTGCTTCCCTGGACCCCTGTCTAGCAGGGCAACTGATGTGATCCCCAGGGTGAATTTCCTATCTCCCATCCAATCATCAAGGTTCCTTCTGAAGAAGGCTAAAGAGGCACTCTGCTTGACATGCATGGGCAGTCTATTCCAGAGTCTGGGGAGTCTCTGGGTCAGGAACCTATCCCTCCAGCATGTTTTGTTCATTGTGATGATAAGGTTTAGATCCCTGGAGCATGTGGCTCTGAGACATTGGGATTTTTTTAAGTGTAGCATGTCCAACAGCTCTTGGTTTGACATGGCCTTGTATGTTAAGCAGAGATCACTTTTGTAACATCAGCATACACATTTGTATCATCAATTCACAGGGACTACAAGTAAGATTTTATAATTTATTACAGCCTTTAGCCTGTTCATTTCACTTCATTTACAACACTGGGTGTCAATATTTATTCTGAATACAGTTACAAAAAATATTTGTAAACTGGATTTGAACCCTGCTTTATGTGGCCCCTTTCTCTAAGATCACTTCACTTACACCTCATGCCACAAATACAGTTAGCTGACATATGGAATTTCTTCACACAGCACTGTGCAAAGTGTTGATGAAAGCACACTGGCACTAATCTCAATTGTTCTACTGATGACATTCCTAATTAAGTTTTTCAGTTTTTTGGAAGTGAGCTGCTGCTCATGGCAAAAGAACACTGCCAGTCATGATAGTACAAGGTCAGATGGTGAGCAAAGGATGCAGGAAAAATTATATAAATTAAAGGAAAACTTTATTAAATATTTATTTAAAATGTACTTTTATGATGTTATCTCCACTTTGTTTTTTAATATGAACATATGCTACTTAAATATCAGTACATTCTCACAAACAGCACTGGTTTAAGCCATCAAGTCAGGGAATTAAAAGCACACAACTGAGATTACTGTCAGTATTTGCCACAGTCATATGAGAAGAAGAAGAAAATGTCAATTACACATAAGGAAGATGTGAAATTATATCATTTCACATTAAAATTACAACAGAGAGAATCTCTGAAAGCTGTCTTTTCTACTTCCCAGAAGATGCATGGATGAATGTGATCTTATCAATAGTTAAGCTGGTATGTTCTCACCAACCATAAAACAAATATTTGTAATGCTGCAGCTGTTTTTTTCTCTTTATTTTGTGAGCAAAAGAACTTTATCTATGATTTTCTAACAATGATGCTATCTCCTTTGCATTGCTATTGATGTGTGTTTTAATAAGTAAAGTACAGCTCTAGAATTGCAGAAGAGTTGTTACTAAGAACCACAAAGTGTGGTCATAAACAATTCATAAAATGTTGTTCTCCTAACTCAAAGTAATCCCAAAATTACTGTTAAGCTTCCTCACTCTGGCACACCCCAGAGAAGTGTACTTATAGAGAATAGACTGTGAAACACTGATTGTTCCTGCAGTCAGGTTAATCAGTCACACTTGCAAGCATTTAGCAAATAACAGTTCTCGGTGCTCACCCATGCAGATGTAGGGTATCTGCATACAATTGTATAGGTCCTTACATGTTTACATTTCTTGCACTTGGTACAGATTTTGAAATTCATGAATGCTAATGATGTTGCATCTTATTTGCATATTCACAGTACTCAGACAGCTGAATCTGCACTATATCAAGGTAATATGGCAGGCAAGGAAATTGTACGGTGGTAGGGGAGACTGTTTGGATTCATAGAGTTCCATGCTGCTATTTGCTTGCAAAACATGTTTATAGTTTCACAACTGACTTGATGCAAAGGTGTGCTGCTGTTTTTCAAAAATGTTATATTTCAACCTTACTGATAGTAAAGCAATGACTGTATTGTGAAATGCAATCTATCTGTAATGTTTGTCATTGCTGGTGACATATGCATGTATATCAGTTATTTTTTTCTATTACAAATGTTTTTAAATAATGTAATATAACATTATGGAAAATGATCTATACCCATCTTACCAGTTATTGCATAAGATTGTTGTATAAGTTAGGTCAGAGATTTGATGTTTGTAGCCCAAAAAATGTATTCAGCTTGTGATATATAAGTGACCGCCTCAACACAGGTGGACATCCAACTACAGTTTTGTCCATTTTTTATGAAAAAGTGTACATTACTTTTGTTAATGCTGCAATGTACTACTCAGTTACACACCTGTTTTCCTCCTTATATAACTTGTACATTTCCTTTTCATTTCCTTTATTTTTTTGGGTGGGAGGGGTCTGTATTTACTTATGTGTACTAATATAGAGCTTTAATGTTTAAATTATTTTGTACACAATGGGTGCATACATTCATACATACATATTTGTTTTGTTAGCAATCACTTTTACCTTAATTGTATAATTTGGATTGCCTTTATGTTTCAGCTCATACAGGGCTATGGTTCCCAAGACATATACACACTCTAAAGTGTCTTACAATTACATAGAGAATGAAGTTATCATCCAGATACTTCATCAACATGGCTCCTTCATCTTAAGAAGAGGCAGAGGTAACAAGTACTTCCATGACAATATCTGGGGGTAGATAGTCAACTTTGTAAATGGTGTAGAAATCCATGGCCATACATATCAGAAAATCTGACATAGGGCTAGTAACATAATAATGTATGTGCTATGTACAGCATGCGAAATTGGCTGGGAATAAATGGCTCCCGGGGGTCCTACTAACAAACCACCAGTGACAGAAACTGAGGAGTTCCTGTCTACTGTCAGAGATCCCTGACACCTCAGCAGAGGGTTCACACAGAATCGTTAATACTGGTTCTGAAATATTGGACAACACTAGTATGTATACTGTAGAACTTCCAAGTATGCAATACAGTCCAATAATGTGGACTCACTCCTTTGCTGTTAGTCTTGCCCTCATATATTCCACCTCCCCTCCACTACTCTGTGTCAGTGATGCTGACTGTGCCCTGCCCTTTGCATATCTTTCATTTACTTATGGTTACAATGTGTGTGTGGGGAAGTGAAATGTCTGAAGCACAGTGTTGGGCAACGTCCATAGCTGGATATTGCAGACATCTACCATACACTATTACTGACATTATTGTACACGAGAGATGTTTCTTCTTAGCAACGTAGAGCTACTTACATATGGGACTAAGCAGTTATCTTACTCTTTTTTTTTTCTTTTTTCAAACAGGTTCCAAAGTTACCTTGGACCTCATGTGAGGGTGGAAGAGGTTGCATATCTCCTCTACTGTTTCCCTTTTTACCTGGTATCACTCTACAATTTCTGTATCATGAAGTCCATAATAAGTAAAACAGGGTATAAACACCCTTCTTTTAGCAGGGGTCTGGCAGCAGCAACAGCAGTACCTTGACTTAAATCCTGCTGCATATACAGGTTAACGATGGCAACAAACAAGTGTAATCATGGCTGAAATCCAAAGAGTTTTGGATTGCATGGCTAATGGCTACACTAAGTGTACACAACTGCTTTATAGGTTACTGAATATCTCTGCCATGTTGAATTGGTTAATCAGCATGTAATTTCATTATTTAGGCTTCATTAGTATGTTTTGACGTTCATGCTTATTTTAAGATTCTACACTGAGTGTAGCGCTGAATAATGAATACCAAATAGTGTGTTATTCTGTTCACAGCAGCCAAGACATGTACACAATAGTTGCACTTAGTGTAGCCTTTCCTGAAACTGACCCAGTATGGTTCCCAGACTAAATTTACAATATGCTAACAGTCATTTACTACTTAACAGATTTCATTTTCACAAACACAGAGAAGAGCAATCTAACAGGTGCTACTTTCATTAATCTAAAATGAGCATTTGAGGCATTTAGTCATAACATATGTCTCCAAAAACTTCCACATAGCTTTTCCAATGAAGTCTGTAACTGGTTTGCTAATTATCTATCAAACAGGGCCTTCAATATCACTACAAATAGTTTGCTGAAGAATGCAGCTATAATTAGTATTGAACCTGCCCCTAAGCGTCTGTTTTTGGTCCTTCTCTATTTTCACTATTTAGTAATGACCTTCCCAATTACTTACCTAGCTTAAACTGCTTACTTTATGCTGACAACATTGTCATCATAGCTTCTGGTAGATCAATTAATAACATTGTCTGTGGGAGATAATAACTATTGCTGATAACCCTGCAGGTTTTAGAAAATAGCAATTGTGGCTAACCACCCCACCAAACATCCACCTTTGAACTAGACAGAAGATGAACTCGTAATAGAAGATTTGGACTCTAAACTTAAAGCCTGTCTGTTATCAGCATGCATAACAAGGCCTTGCAATGGTTTACTTAGTCAAATAGACTGTACAGATGAGAAAGTAGTTATAATGGTTGGATTCCACTCTGTTTCACACACATCTTCTCTGCTGCAAGGACTCACTACCAAACTGGTATAATATTGATAGTTTGTGAGTTGGAAGCTTTAATGTCGCCTGCTCTTTTCTTTTAGCTCACTCCCACTTTTCTTAATTTGTCCTTAACAGATCCCATTCCACCTTCATCTTGCAGATTACGTTCTACATTGCTAAAATACCATCAGCGTGAAATGCTGCTTGCTAATCTGCAGGTGGAGGTTTGCTAGGTCAGCTTAAGTGACCCACATGATCTCTTGAGATACTGGAAAGGTAATATTCACACTTGCTTAAAAAGAATCTTCATGTTTGGGGAAACAACTGCCTCATTTAGAGCTGTTTAATATACTGATGAAGCTGCAGGAAGGTACAGCTTGGTTAAGTTGTGAAGTAATATTCAGCATACTCATCAAATGGAAAATGTTTTTCATTTTTTATTTTATTTTATTTATTTATATTTTTTAAGAAATTGCATTTCTACTCCAGTACTCCCTACCCAAAGGTGGTCATTATTTAACTGCATGCCTTCAGTTAAATAGTTAAGTAGTGCAAGATAATATTTTGAACAATGAGTGTTTTAGGCCTTCTGGACTAATAGGAGATGAATGGAGGACAATTTTGATAGCATTTTGGTGATGTATCATTAATGCATACTGGGACTCAGCTTGTTAATCTCCATCCAGAGCCCTCTTGGTTTACCAAGTGGTGTTTTTCTCATGTTTTTTAGGCAGGATGTTTTTATGTTATATGTATCCATTTCTAAATAAACCAATAATCACTATAATCATTTATGAGTCCAGTGATTGTGTATCTTTTAAGCAAATGCAGCTTTTCTTCCTGGGCCTCCACTGAAAATGGGTATTACCCAGTCAGACTTTCCCAGTAAACCAATACAAATAAACAAATAAATAAATATATACATTACTTATTTTTTTTTAAGCAAGTCCGACTCTTCATGACCTCAAGGACTTTAACATCCAAGCCAGTCAACAACTGCTTCTTTAACCTAATGCAAATTCATATTCATTATCTCAGTAATACTCTCTCTCCATCTTAGGCTCTTCCTCCCCCATTTTCTTTTGTCTTCAGTCCTTCCTAGCATCCATGTCTTATTTAGTGAATCTTGTCTTTACATTACGTGGCCAATGTGTTTGAGTTTGAATTACAGTAAACAGTGTGAGTTTATTACCATTTGTATTGACTGATTTGATCTACACAAAGTTTGCAGCGTTCTCAAAAGTTTGCTCCTGCACCACAATTCAAGACATTGGTTTTCTTGTGCACAGCCTTACTCAGAATCAAATTCTCACAGTCATACATTGTTACTCGGAAAACCATAACTTTGACCGTATGGACTTTGTTGACCAAGTGAAATCTTCACTTTTTAAAATGTATCTCAGATTGGCCAAAGCTTCCCTTCCAAGAAGCAAACTTCTTTTAATTTTAAGGCTGCCATCACCATCTGCATTTCTGAGCTCACAAAACTGAAATTGGTCACAACCGCATTTCTTTATCTAATTGTGAATCACTAATAGAGCAAGATGACATAAGTTAGTTTCTTTGATGTTGAACAATAAACTAGTTTTTTGTGCTTTCCACATTCACCTTTCTCAACAGTGGTATCATTTGCATATCTGAGGATTTCTCCCAGCAGTTTTGATTGCAGCATCTAATTCATCTAACCTAGCAGTTCACATGAAATATCTAGCCCAGGCCAGACTCCAAACCATAGTGCTTTTCTTTTTCTCTTTAGAGAACCATGGTAATATGGTTTCTTTTGATTATCCAGGTTTTGTTAAACTAATAATTTGCCTGTAGTGGCAGGGAATGCTGAGGAAGTACCGCAGAGTAGTGTTGCAGTCTTTTTTATTTATTTTATTTATTTTGACATTTGTTGACAGGGTTAGTCCAACTGAGCAAAAGACAATTTTCAGTGGAGACCCGGGGAGAAAAGCTCCTTAATTAAAAATTACATGCATGAAACTTAAATAGTTAGCATAACTATACAAAGTGTTGTGAATGTAATTTAAAAAATTGACATAATTATACAAACAGTCATACACACAAGTGATTTAGAGCAATTTTCAGATAGGTATATACAGTATAAAATATGGTACAATTCAGTAAAAAAAAGAAAGTGAACACTAGTTAGAGGTAGAAGTTAAGCTAGGATACACTGTTAAAGCAGGGATGGGTTTAGGGCTGGAAGGAGGTCAAGGTAATTTATGGAGGGTCATGGCAAGAGCAAGTCCTAGAATTAAGCAGGTGGTCTTTTAAGAGTTTTTTGAAGCTGTTTGAAGTAGGAATAGTTCTTAGGGACAGTGGGAGTTTGTTCCAAGAGTTGGCAACAGAGTAACTATATAGAAGTTTGCCAATAGTTCTTTTGGGCTTGTAGATTTCCAGGAGGCAATGGTCGGTACTACAAAGACTGTGATTAGGAGACTAGAGAGAGATAATGGCTGAGAGAGCTGAGCAATAGGGTAGATTTGCAAATCTAGCGATGTTGTTGCATTTACTTTTAAGTCTGGACATAAGGTTGGTTAGTAGGTTAGTGAGAACTGGAGTGGCATATAAGAGGCTAGGTAGTAGGCAGGCTTGAGCTAGAGAGAGTTTGGATTCTTGTGAGATAATTGTTTTGCTCCTATAAAGCAAGCCTAGTTTTGGTGTTTTTTTTTTTGTTTTTTTTTTTTGATGAAATATTGCACGTGTCGATCCAATTTTAGGTGGTCATCAGTTATTACTCCTAGTAGTTTTGTATGGGGTTCAGCCTTGCTGATTGCATTATTGAGGGAAGTTATAGTGAAGGTAGATTTGTGATGAGAGATGTGGGTAGGAAGAGGAGGAGCTTGCTTTTATTTGGATTCAGAAGGAGTTGGTTGCTAGTTAGCCATCTTTTAGTAGAGTGGAGTGATTCTTGGGTTCGGGCGAGGAGCTGGGAGAGGTTGTTAGAGGAGGAGATTATAGCAAAGTCATTTGCATATTTTATTAGAGTGGTGTCAGGGCCTGATGTGTAGAGGTTGTTAGTGAAGATGTTGAAAAGTAGAGGCCCAAGAATGGAGCCTTGAGGGACCCCAGTTTGGACTGGGGGGAAAGGGGAGCAAGCAGTAGGCCACTTGACTGACTGAAGTCAGTTAGAAAGGTAGCTAGAGAACAGGGAAGAAGTAGAGTTGGAGAGATTGAAGTCAGATAGTTTTGACAGATATTTATGGGAGACTTTGTTCAAGGCTTTAGAAAGGTCAAGGAATAGGTAGGAGGCTAGTTTGTTATTGTCTAGTGTTTTGGAGACAGAGTGAGTGAAAGATATTAGTGCAGTAGCTGTGCTATGGTTTGGGTGGAAGCCATGTTGTATAAGGGTTACAAGGTTTACCTAGAGGAGATAATTTAATAGCTGCTTGTGTATACACTTCTTGAGTTCTTTTGATAAGGAAGATAGGATGACTATAAGCCTGCAGTTAGAGGGGTTGATGCAATGCCCTCCTTTGTGTAAGGGAATGGTATAGAATTTCTTCCAGATGTCAGAGACTGTAGATTATTTGATAGATCTATTGATTGGTATGGAGGTGGGATATGCAAGGGAGTTTGTGTCAAGTTTTAGGAAGATGGGAGGTAGGTTGTCAGCAGATGGGGAGCATGTTTTGGGTTTGCGGAGATGTGATTTTGTATATGCAGTGGGGATGGGTTTTCGTAAAAAGGAGGTAAGGTGGGTTGATGGAGAGGGTTAGGTGGAGTTAAAGATGGAGTTGTCCTTTTCAGTTAGGTTTTTGATGGATTCAATGAAGAAGGAGTTGAGAAAGGTGGCAGTCTCAGTGGCAGAGCAATCTAGTCAGTATTAGTTTGTACCACCTATAGATTTAACTGATTAATTTAATGTATATACTGTTGTTACTGGCATTATGTAGGACTCTCTTTTTAAAGAGGTGTCAAAGCAAGACAGTAGCTTGTTGAATCTTCTGCTAAGTG
Source organism: Protopterus annectens (assembly GCF_019279795.1). Classification (NCBI taxonomy): domain Eukaryota; kingdom Metazoa; phylum Chordata; order Ceratodontiformes; family Protopteridae; genus Protopterus; species Protopterus annectens. The sequence continues at coordinate 303,213,340 of NC_056725.1, read as the reverse complement.
ATACATGTAAATGCATAACCTCCTTATGAAAGCCCCCACCCCTTCTTTTGTGCAATGGAGAAACCAGGGGAAGACAATAATGCAGGCTAAACAGCAAACCACCTCTGCTTTATTAATAGGAACGGAACTTAGGAAAATACATTTCTGGATAAAATGCTTTGCCCCATAACTTGCACTAGCCTGCAGTTATGGAGCTTGAGCCAACTTGATAGTCACTGCTTCTAATATCCCTAACTTGTGCTATTGCTTTTACTAGCTTTGCATTCTCAAATTGTTGTTGCTAATCATATTGTAAATGAAACCTTCTCTTGTGACAACCGAACTTGATTGCTTGCTAGTCATTACACTGAATTCACGAATTATCAAACTATTACTACTATATTGTATTTGTTTTAGTTGCTGCTACTGAATCACTGTGATTTCATGCTTTTACTTGTCACTCTGCTCATACCTCTCAGCTGTCCAATTTTTCCCAGAATGTCCAGATTTTTTGCTCCATTATTTGGTCTATTCCTCGTAAAATTTGTGGATGGCTGACAAATCATTTCGGATTGAAGTCAATAAATTAATTGTATTTCAGTTTCAGACTCATATCCTTCAGAAAAATAAATGCAAACATAAAATATTTTATTATACTAACTTTCTGATTTTATAAGAGCAATATTTAAAATCTGCCCCTATTTTTGGTCATTTCCCCCATTATTTTAGGCTTTGTCCAGATTTCTTGAGCTAAGAGGTTGAGGGGTATGAGTCTTCTATTACTGACTCCAGCTGACTACTTTGGAATTGTAACTTGTGGCTGTTGTGGCATCCTAGCCTGACTGCTAGTAGTCAGAATGTACTCAGAAATTGACTACTCTGCCACTGTACTGTAATGTTTAACTGTTGCTTTTGCTGTCTCACCGTGACCACAACTCTTTGTTCCAATTGCTACTTATGTATTACAACCCTTTGCTCTATTTTCTCCATTTGTGTATCTTAAATAGCCCTTTCCCTTAATTATACTTTATTAGTACTCCACATCCACATACAATTGATGCTACATGTCATGAGGTCACAGTGTCCCACACCATCTGTTGTCAGTCTGATAGCATTAAGCACCTTGAAGCAATGTAAGAACTGCAGCATGCTTACTAACAACCATCTGCAACTTCCACTAGATGAATCTATATGTGAGAGGGGCAAGTACTTACTAACCTTGAAGGCCGACACCTCTTCTTAAATTATTGACTAAACATACCAGGTTGTCAGCAATAATACCCACTCCTCAATAACCAAGCTCATCATGTCCTTACACAGCAAATAAACTTTCTTATACTGAGGTAGTTAAGGGAGCCCTGCCCAAACCTCAAAGACTTCTTAGACAAAGATTGGATAAACAAAATGTTTATCGCCATACTTACAAGTAAACAGAATTGTCAGACATAGCAAACAATAGAAACACAAAGTGAGGTCACAGTATTGGTGAGACAATGTCCATAGGGCAGCAAGGCTGAGCCAGCACATCTGGAAACATCTTAGTCACAGGTGACTCCATAGTGAGACATATAGATGTACCACTCACAAGGCCTAGCAAAGACAGAGTGATGGGAAACTGTCTGTCAAGTGCTCGTATCCACCATGCTATTAGAGCCCTCAGGTCCCTTCACCCTAGATACACACATGACTTGGTTATTCCATACACACAGATGTGCATGACTTGAGATATACCTCATTAGATCATATGGAGCAGGATATGATGGAACTTACAGAATATGTGTTAGAGGTTGGTGTGAAACTAGTCTTGAGCAGAATTATACCCTCATCATGAATGATGCCATGATATGAACAAAAGATAATTGACATTAACTACTAGCTTATTAAGCAGTATAATTATAAGGGGCCAAATATACCTCAGCCTTGGACGGGATGATTGATAGCCCTACCAGCTTTACTAGGGATGGTCCACACCGCACTACTCATGTCTTTCATATATTGGCCAAAACTTTTCTTCCCCCTGTAGTGTTTTTTTTAGGCAGGGTCAATCTCCTGAAATTACTAACACAGTCATACAAAATCAGATTTATTTAAAGATGGTACTGCTCAATGCTAGAAACCTAAGTAAAAAAGTTGCACACATTACAGCCATTCCTGGTCCTTGAAAAAGGGGTCTGTATTAGAAGACCGAAGACGCATGCTTTTTAATGCATCTTGGTCGAACTTAAAAGGCAGAAAATGGAAAATATCGAAGCGGCTGTTAAGTGAATTCTTTCCCTGGGAAAGAATTCACTTGGCGCTTTGGTACTTTGTAGTATCGTCTCAGAGTTGGTATATTTAAGTAGGGGGGTGTGGGGGTGCAGCCCCCCACTTAATGTAATGTTTAAATTAATTTTTATTTTTTTTTTGTTGGAACAGCGATTTTTTTCGCTACGAAAAAAATTACAGTTCTGACACTTCGACATTGCAAGCTTTCGCTTACATAGGCTCGATTAATCACCGTTCACTTTTTTAAGTGTTTGCTGATTTAATATAGACCCATGAAAAAGTTACAAGACAGTCACAGGAGAACATGCATTCTCAATGTTGGTTACAGCAATCTGGAATAAGCTCCCAGGAAAAGTGAGAGTGCAAAATGCATTGGAAACATTCAAAGCAAAATTAAAAGAGCAACTGCTGAAGGATTCCAAATGCTCATACTTTAGACAGAGTAACTAGTCAGATACTGGTGAGATAGAGGATAGTTGGTCATTGTACACCCTGACTATGCCAAATCATACTTACCCTTATTATAACTGTACAAATCAAATACTGAAATGTTTTCTAAAATAGATCTCATTACTTTGTTGCATTTTACTGGCTCTCTATGTATTGTTACTCTGTCTTACATGTACTGCTACCTATATTTGACCTATATGTACCATTGTATAAATAATCACTGTATTATGTTTTTGTGGCAACTGGCCAGGGTCATGACTGAAAATGATCTGCTGACCCACCCATCAAACCAGTTAACAAACTGAAAGTAAAATAAATACCTAAATAAATAAACTGCCGATATCAATATGGTTGCTGAAACTTTCAGTATAGTGATAGCACCCCTGCAATGCTTTGTTTCAATGCCTACCACTCCTTCAGAACTACCATAGAAAATGACTGCGTTGTTGGAAGGGGCATGCCAATATTCCAAAATGTCTAATCAGATCTAAAATGATAAGGTAGGACCATGCCCCCAAACTCCTCCACATCCTACTTACCATCAATAAAACCCTGTACTATATCAATGCCAAACTACTGTAAACCCTCCCCCCTCATTGTGTCACCTGCATCCCATGAGACGTACCTAAACAAGAAGCTTACATGCAGAAACAGACGGAAGAAGCCACCCCACAAAACCACCACAGTTCCATATCTGGTTGAATGAAATAAGTGGAAGGAAATCCATGTTTAAACACAACACTGTAGTTTATTAAAAAAAAAATAATAAAAATTCCTAAACACTTTCATCTCCATGGAATCGTGGGACATCATCAGAGTAACATTTGGTCACCATGTTACCATTTTTAAACCAAAGCACCCGCAGAAATTATATTGTTGTTACCTCGCCATACTACTTAAAGCTACAGCACATATCATTCTGTACTAATTAAGTGAACACTTGTATAATCACAAAAACCATATTAAGAACACTTCAGTTTACACATATGTATAAACCACCTTTAACATTCATTTTTTATCTGTCAGTTCCCCATTTCTTGTTAACTTTTAAAAAAGAAATGAATGCATTGTAACTTTTCATACTGAAAACAAGACTGGTTCCAATAAATAATTGTCAGGCTGTACATGGTCAGGGCGCTTAGAAATTAATACTTTAATGCCTTCAGCTTAAAAAGCATGACAGGGAAACTCCTTCATTTAAACCACTTATACATCTTTAAACCAATAATTGTTGTGCATCCTTTACACCAGAAGACAGCCCTGGGGAAAGGACAATTGGTACAATTAGCAAGGATGATTTCTTAAGGAAGGGGAAACATTAAAGATTATGCTACTAAATAGGGGATACCCCCTAGAATTTCTGGAAAAAAAGACAAAAAAGGTTGGACCATTTTTTCAAACCTCTTTTAGGCAGTACTAAAGATGATGAGACCAGACGTTTGGTTAAGGAGAGGACACTGAAAGATAGAATTTACGAACATTTAAGGGATATGAAAAATCAAGACACTAGGAATAGTCTATAGAAACATATTCAAAGCAATGATGGCCATTCCTTTATTTATTTATTTTTTTGTGTGTTATTAATGTTATTGAGGTAGACTTCAGAGGGGGACCATAGAAAACAAAACTTGAATGCAAACAATCTGAGTGGCAAATAAAAACTAATGCCACCGGTCCCCATGGTTTAAATGAGGAAGTTCTATCCACATTAATTGCAATTCCAAAAAAAAACATCCACTCATCTGTTTACATTACAACCAGTACCCATCTCTCTAGTTCGTAAACTGCTCTCAAAATTAAAACCATGCCTCCCCTCTTCCGATGGCCTGCCAGCTGAATACCTAAAACTTGCAGCAGATTCTATAGCTCTTCTAATTAGCATTTTCATTAACCACTCAATCTCTGAATCATATGTCCCACAACTATGGAAAAATTCAGTTATTACTCCCCTTCACAAAGGTGGTAACACTAGTGATCTATCTAACCAACAGCCCATCTCCATACTTTCACCACTATCTAAAATTCTAGAAAAGTGTATTCATTCTCAACTGCTAAAACATCTCACAGACAATAACCTACTCGTACCCACCCAACATGGTTTTCGGCCAGCACACAGCACAACAACAGCCTTACTGTCATTTACCAACACTGTATACAAACCCAACCAGACTCTCTAAAAACATTTAAATTTGCACTAAAAGAACACAATTTCAATAACCTTGTCTGTTTTTGCAGTCATGTGATTAAACCACCTTAAATGTTTTGGCCAGTATGCACTACAAATACTTTTACTAACTTAGTATAGTTGAAATTTATGTCTTCTTGTCCAATTTCTCTTGCTTTCTTTACTTGCTTTTCTTCTGTGGCTGAATAAACAGAGTTGATTAAACAGTATTCTTACTTATGAGAATATACAAATAGAATTACTAAAAATTTAACACACTGGTTTTATCTTCTTGTATTCTATACCTCTATAATATTTCTCTTTGTATATGTACTTCAATTTGTATTATGTAAAAATGTTCTTGACTTTCAAATGTGAGCTGATGTTATGTAAAAATTTCTGTGACTGTGTGGAGCTTTTCTCCCCTGGCATCCACTGAAAATGGGTCGTTGGGCCCAGTGGACTTTCCTGTTCAACAAATGACAATAAATGTCAACAAATAAATAAATAATTAATTTAATTAGTACAGAATAATATGTGCTGTAGCTTGAAGTAGTATGGCCCTGTAGCCACAATGTAATTTCTGCGGACTTTTGGTTTAAAAATGGTAATTTGATGTTACAGGGTTACTGTGATTAAGTCCTGCGATTCTATGGGGATGAAAGCACTTAGGAATTTTTACTTTTTAAATAACCTACAGTGTTGTGTTTAAACTTGGATTTCCTTCCACTTATTTCATTCAACCAAGTACAGAACTGTGATGGATTTGAGGGGCACCTTCTTCCTTCTGTTTCTGCATGTAAGCTTCTTGGTTTTTGGTGCACATTCATTGGACACACCTAAACAAACTGAGATCTTTCCCCTTTGAACATAACACTGTTCTCTTGGGGGATTTCAACTATTCTTCCATTAACTGGGATGCTCACACTACCACAAATATGTTTGCATGAGACTTCCTTCATAAATGCTTGATTTTTAAAACAAACAGTTCACTAGGGACTCAAAAATATTAGATGAAGTCCTCACCAATATAATCCTACTATACTCTACACCTGTAGTAACCCCATCACTGGTCCAGTCCAACCACTATTCAGTAATATTTACTATATATTCACTATGAGGGTTAAAGCTAACCAGCCATCAAAGTCTGTGGTCTATAGAGAGTGCTCTAAGGCAAATCTACTCCAGCTGATGACTTTATGAAATTTAAGCACCCACTTCCCGTCAATGAACCCATTGCATATATCTCTGTTTGTGGACAATTTCTATGCCTATCTACAAATATGCATTGAGTCATTGGTCCCCCTAAGGCACATATACTATACCAAGTTCAGGAAGAACCCCCTTTTATGGAACTCTAGTATAAACAAGCTGTACAGTAAGAGGAAGAAACATCACTTGAAAGAACAAACTTAATACCTCAACCTCAATGGATGAACTCAGAAGCAACACCAACTCCTCCAAAGGTAAGTGCAAGTTAAAAAATTGTCACCTATGTTATAGACAGCTGCAAACCTTTTTCAACTATATCAGAAACCTTAGAAGCAATACCTAACAATGCACAAGATGAATGCATAACAGCAAAACATAATTTCTAGAAAACATAGCAATTATATTAGCAGACAAATTTAGCGCCATCTTTACTCCCTTATCTTTCCCTAACTTCCCCCATATGTCAGCATGTCCACAGCTTCCAGATCACTTTGTAATGAGTCTTGAATGCTTTATCCAAGACCAAAAACACTAGTTTTATGGGACCAGCCAATATGATTTGCTGCTTTCTTGTCAGCACTGAACAATTTCATGTCTGTTACTGTGCCTATTCAATTTCAGCCTTTCCACTGGATGTGTACCAGAAGTATGGAAAAATTGCAGGAGTCATCCCATTCTATGGTGGGGGGACTCACTCTCGTCACTGGTAGCTATAGACCTATAAGCTTCACTGTCATTATCTGTACAGCAATGGCATGCGTCATTGCAGAGCTTATTAACTATAATATTAAGGCCATCAGTAGCCTACAATACCTTGATGCAAACCAGTATGGGATCATTAAAGTCAGAGCATGCCTTCTAAACCTGGTATACTTTTCTAACAAATCACTTACACATTGGATGCAGTTGTATTAGTTCACACTGCTGATCTGGACCCGGCAAAGGCCTGTGGCACCATCCTTATTCTGGCTAGTGATATCCTTCAGGACTTGGTCCTTGAGACATTTCTCTTTGGTATTTACTTCTCTCAAAGGTCTATGGTTGACTAAGTTTTCCAGTTTGACTGCAAACTTAGAGCTGTCATAAACTAACCACTGCCTTGCAGATTTTCCAGGATGGCCTGACACATACAGTCAAATGGAGCCTGAACTATGACCTTATGCTAAATGTCAAGAAATGCAGTGTTGTGTCCTTTGGCACATGCATCTGCCACATAAGTGGCAGCCCTTTAAAACCTGACAGTTATCATGGACCAAGGCACTTTCATTGACAACTAAATATCCTTTTATCATAATGTTGTCACTGATAATAGAAAAATCCTTTTATCTTGACAGATTGATTACCAGGGGTATATCTTTTAGGAAAAAGGAAGTTATCATTCCTCTCTGCTCATCCTTCCCCAGATTCATAATTGAGTACAGTGCCCGGCTTGGTATGTACTTTTATAAACATACAGTTCAACTACAAACACTGCAGCATTTACTCACTAAGGGAATCAAAGGCATGTCTTCTTTGTCCTATACTTTTGCCTTAAAGCACTCTGTTTCATACAAACTCTTGAGAAGGGGCCCTTGCCTTGCCTACAGAGCCTTAAAGGATCCAATCCTGCACATCTGTAAAACAAACAACTATTGCCTGTGCTGGTTATGGATCCTAAGGGCGCAAACCTCTCAACTGTCCTGATTTTCACAGATTGCCCAAATTTTTTACTCATATTTTTGGTCTGTACTTCTTAAAATGTATTTTTATGGCAACTTGCTAAAGATTGAAGTCACTAAATAATGACATACAACTGAGTTTCAAATGTAATATCCATCACAAATGTATCATAGCACAAATCCTGTTATTCTAGCAACTTTCTAAGTTTATAAGGGAAATATTTAAAATCTGTCCATATTTTTGGCCTTTGTCCCTACATAGTTTTAGGCTTTGTCTAGATTTCTTGCACTAAGAAGTTGATAGGTATGCCAGGGTGTCCCATCCCCTCTTCCCTACCCACCACACTAAATTGTGTCCTGGGGTAACTCCCCACTTTGCAGTATGCCTTCCCTTAGAGGAGGGCATCAACAAGTGCCCTCTCACCCAGGATGGGCACATTCTTTTCCTGCCACTTCATGTGTCACCCAAGCCACCAACTGAACCCGGATCAGTTGGGTCATAGTCAGGGCTTTATCTCTTTGTGCCACCAGAGCAGCATTGTTAGGTAATTGTTATTGTTGTTGTTATTGTTATTGTTATTGTTATTGTTAGGTCATTGTTATTGTTATTGTTATTGTTATTGTTATTCATGGTGTGCATACACGGGCTCTTGAAGCCACTCTACAAATGATCTACCAAGCCAACAGCCTTGTACGAACCTATGAACCTAAGAGTCTACAACAGCTGTTTCCACTGAAGCTAATAAGGAGATAGTAATGGGGTTTGGTTTGACTGCTGTTGAGCATATACCGAGAGGTAGTAGGGACATTTTCTCCTCATGCCTGATATAATCAAGCTTTTGATTTCATACCAGAGTGAGATCCAGAATTTTCTGTCAAGATAATTACTGAAATGAAAACATGTCATTAAATTGCTAGGCAGCCTTGTACATAGTTTTTTATTACTATTAACATTTTCTTGCCTTTTTTGTAATTTAAGTATATAATATATAAAATAAGCTTTATTATGATAATGAATGGAGAGCTTTTCATTTGAATAGTCTTTTTTTACCTAACTGGGTGCATTTAGCCAGGGTTCAGAGCCCAATATGCAAGCATTTCACAGACCAACTTTATTTGCTTTCTGCTGAAAGAAGTTTGCAGAAGCTGTTATACATGTTTTACTCATACCAGCTGTTCCAGCTGTTCCAAAAGTTAATGATGGATGCTTGAAAAACATACTCATGCTCAGATCTGGTTTTATGATAGAATTAATATCTTATTTAAACTGTAGCAATGTGGATGTCTGTTCACCTGGGGCCTTTTCATTCCTCCCTTCCATCAGAACTCTGTAACCCTCCCTTTTCTTCCTTATCTCTCCCAAGATTTTCATTTGATTAATAAAAACTTAACTGAGTAAAAAAATACTGGTTCTGGTCCACAAAGAGAAGAAAATAAATGAACATTTTTTCAAACAGTCCTGTGCAATATCTGTTAACATCATCAGTTGTCTGAATGTTCCAGACTGAGCATGTAGATTGGCTCTGAACCAGTATTGCTTTATTTTGCTGTGTTAGGAAAGATAAAATCCTGAAACCAAATGAACTATTCATGTGTTTGATCTCTCTGCTGTCATTAGTACTGGGCAGAACAACCCATAGGTATTGTGCCACCTAATTCAGGGTATGTATTTTCCTCTCTGTAGTTTTAAGGTCACTTTCATCCAAGTCTGTGACAAAGCAGTACTAAATAATGCAGTTGCAGCACTGCACCCTAAGGGGTATGTCAAAGCAGCACTAAATAATGCAGTCTCAGCACTGCACCCTAAGGAGTATGTCAAAGCAGCACTAAATAATGCAGTCACAGCACTGCACCCTAAGGGGTATGTCAAAGCAGCACTAAATAATGCAGTCGCAGCACTGCATCCTAAGGGATATGTCAAAGCAGCACTAAATAATGCAGTCACAGCACTGCACCCTAAGGGGTATGTCAAAGCAGCACTAAATAATACAGTTGCAGCACTGCGCCCTAAGGGGTATGTCAAAGCAGCACTAAATAATGCAGTCGCAGCATTGCACCCTAAGGGGTATGTCAAAGCAGCACTAAATAATGCAGTCGCAGCACTGCACCCTAAGGGGTATGTCAAAGCAGCACTAAATAATGCAGTTGCAGCACTGCACCCTAAGGGGTAGTATTCCCCTCATCTGTACAACATGGCATATAGGACATTTGGTCTGTGGATGACAAATGAGTAACATAATAGAAGAAACAAATATGCAGCTCACGTTTCTCAGCATGGGGCATCCTTTGACAGTGACCCCTTCCTATACACCCAAATACAGCTGTACTGTGAATGTCCATAACCCCAGGGGTTTACTTAATATAGTAATTTTCAGTGGGAACAAAGTACACTCTAGAAAAAAAAGCTCAGACTTCAATTAAAACAAAGTCTGAAATGTGAACTAACTTTATTAGAAAATCTATGACTGCACTCATGAAAGATATAATTTTATTATGCTTTGATACTAACCCATACAGTATTTGCCTTACTTCTTTCAACTGTTTCTGCATTCTTGTCTTACAGTGGCCAGTTTTGCAATAGACATGTCCCTTAAAGTTTTATGCATATTAATGTATAATTTGTGTAAGAAAAATATACTCTGACAGCTCCTGTGATTTCTTGTCTGTGGAAGTTCATGACCTTTGAAATGGAGATAACCATTGCTTCTTATCACGCCATAATATACACTCATCAAGATTAATATTTCAAGTTAACCTAACATTAGGTAGACACAGACATTTTACACTGAAAGACAGAGACTAAAGGTCAATCTAAGGGTTTTGAACTGAGGAGCAATAAACACCAAGATCTGTTATCTTGTCCCATTTCATTTGAAATTCTAATGAATTATCTTGATTTTTTTAAGCTTTTCAGTTGTCAGAATGTGCTGCTGATAACATAAAGCATTCACCCTCATAACAGGCCAGAGATTTAGAGACTTTTTGTTCTTGATGAGCTTGGGAATGGTCTAATGCATTTTGCCTGTCACCACATTGGTTTCAAAAGTATAATTTCCCATTTAGTCAAGGTGGTGATATCACATTTGTGACAGCCTAGCACATTCTACTGGTGTGATTTGTATGTAGATGACCACACATGTAGTCAAATGAAAATGTCTTTGACAGGAATAGATAGAAATGTATAGAGCAGTGCAGTAAATCAGCCTTTCTGACAACAAGTTTCCAAAAGTAAATCTGAAATACTGTTATGTTACCCTATTTTGCAAGCAGCAATCTTGGCAGATTAATTCTAGACTGATGTACTAAAGATGCAGAAAATCTCTTTTCACACCCATAGAACAGTAAATCCTGTGCCACAGCTACAAATTTTGTCAGAAAAGAGCAACGTACAGTTTTATTATATTTTTATTTATTATTTTGTTGACTCTATAAGTGGTTTAACCCTTACAGACTATATATATATATATATATATATATATATCTATATATATATATATATATATATAGCTGCACACAAGGAAAAAATACAATGGTTTTAATATCAAAAGTAGCAGAGAAGCAAAATAAATAAATGGAAGGTTTCAAAGCTTAAAAGCAAAGATAAACTACTTCCTTACTATGATGAACAAAATGCAAAAAATTAAAAATAATATAGGTAAGCACAGAGGTTCTCAGCTAAGACAAGCAAGACAAAGGCAACAAGGCAGACCATGTGTATGTTACATTGAATTAAATGAAAATGGGAGAAAGCAGGTGAGCATTTTGTACTTGGAGTGGGAGTGATTGTGACAGGAGTATTAGGGAATTCATGGAAAAAGGGCATTAGGGATATGAAGATGCGATTTGGTTAAGTACTGTCGCTCGTTTGTTTCTAATACAAAGAATGAGAAGGCTGGGGTTTCGTTCTGATGTTTTAATACACACAAGCACATCAGAATGGATAGCAGCATCATTAAATATGAACGAACTAATAAACAAACAGAGCTTAAAAACATACATGCTTATATCTCAACAGCTAACTACAAAATGGCAGTCAGGCTCATGCGTGCTCAGTATTTATACCCTAGTGCAAGCTCTTGGATAGTTTCTTAAAGGTATATACACTCTCATTGATCTACATCCTCCATGTTAAAAAGATTGCCCTTTTATACAAAACAATGTTAGAGCTAGGCATGCATTACTATGTACACTGGAAACAAAACACAATGCTCATGTCCAGGTTGCTTCATTTCTATTACAGGGTTTAGAGACTCAGCCATATCTAGTAACATAACAGTTGGAACTAAATTTAGCAACAAGGACAGTCTACGGTGCACAACTCATATCAGGAACTTCTGGATTCGTCATAGGAACAGGAAAGTCCTCTGGAACTTCCTGTGGAATTGGAACACAGGACAACTCACTCTGAGATAAAGAGTCTTTCTCACAGGCTATGTGCTGTGGTATAGGCTTGGATACCACTAGTAAATGCTTCTGATTCCACCTAAAAGTTTCTCCTTCTGATTCCACAATGTATAATCTTAGCTCTGGACCAATATTCTTCATGACATCAATCCGATCATAACCTTTGGACATCTGCATCCTTATCACTTCTCTCTCTCGTAATGGATTGAGCAGTTTGCTGGTCTTATCATAGTAGGACTTCTGGGATAAGCATTTATTCAACAGATTGGCTTTCACTGATCTGTTGTTCTTGACGCACGAAACCAACAATTGACTACTGATTGGTAATGTGGTTATGGTTTGTCTTGACAGAAGTCTCTGAGCAGGTGAACCAAGATGTTTGTCACAAGGAACATTTCTGAGATTTAAGAGATTCAAGAAAACATCATTATTGTCTCATTTTGACTTCTATGTATAGTTATTAAACTAAATATAAAACAAGTAATTTTATGAGAGTAATATTTAAAATCCATCCCTATTTTTGTTCCTTTGTTGGGATTGCTCAATCGGTCTCTGCATGTGTGTGTGTGTGTGTGTGTGTGTGTGTGTGTGTGTGTGTGTGTGTGTGTGTGTGTGTGTGTGTGTGTGTGTGTGTGTATGTCATATCCTTTGACCTCTTAGAACAAGAAATCTGGACAAAGCCATAAATAATGGGGCACAAAGGCCCAAAAATAGGGATACTTTTTAAATGTTGCTGTTACAATCTTAGAAAGTTGATAGGATAACAGATTTTGCATTAGCAATAATTTTCAGAAGGGTATGAAGTCTGAAACACAAATGTCTGTATATTTTTTTCTGACTGCAGCCCTCAATGATTTGGCAGAAAACCGACCAAAAATATGAGGCAAAAAGTCAGGACATTCTGCGAAAATCTGCACAGTTGAGAGGTAAGTGTGTGTGTGTGTGTGTGTGTGTGTGTGTGTGTGTGTGTGTGTGTGTGTGTGTGTGTGTGTGTGTGTGTGTGTGTGTGTGTGTGCATGTGTGTGCATGTGTGTGTGCATGTGTGTGCATGTGTGTGCGTGTGTGGGTGTGTGTGTATGTGTGTGGAACATGCATGTTAACAGAAACCGTGTTATTCAAGCAGGTTTTTAAGAGCAGTATTTAAAATCCATCCTTATTTTTGTTCCTTTGTTCCCCTTTATTTGGGCTCTGTCCAGATTGCTTGTGGTAAGACTTTGAGAGGTATGAGAGGCATGGAAACCTTTCAGGAGAAGCTGCTGCTGCCTGAGGATCACTTGATCACTCTCAGTGTGTGTGTGGAATGCATGGCAACAGAAATCATGTTATTCTAGCAAGTTTATAAGTTTATAGGAGCAATAAGAGCAATGTTTAAAGTCCATTGCTCGATCACTCTCAGTGTGTACGTGTGTGTGTGTGTGTGTGTGTGTGTGTGTGTGTGTGTGTGTGTGTGTGTGTGTGTGTGTGTGTCTGTGTGTGGTAGAGTGGCTATTATTTTTCAAAGCTACAGGGAGCCACTGCAGAGGGGTGGAAGAGCCACATGCGGCCCTGGTCTAGTCGTAAGCCTGTACTGGTAAATAAGTGACCAATATAAGGAACTTCTTGTAGCCTGAATTTGCATTTGTGTAGGTTGAGCTTAAGATTGACTTGATGTGCCCTTTCTAGAACTTTTCTGAGGTTTCTGTCATGCTCTGCTTCATCACGACCTCCTACCAGTATGTCGTCTACTATAATAGCACAAGGATACCAGAACAAAATTTGCTCCTTTTTGTGCTGAAAGACTTCACTTCCAGAATTTATCCCAAATAGCATTCTCAAAAATCTTTACCTGCCAAATGGTGTACTGAAAGTAGTGAGCAATGATGACCTTTTGTCAATCTGAATTTGCCAAAATGAACTCTTTGCATCTAAGATGGAAAAAATAGTGGCATTTGGCATCAAGGCTGCAACTTCTTTGACTGTGCGCATTGGATGGTGAGGTCTTTTTAGCCCTTTGTTCAAATCTCATGGGCCAATACATATTCTGATGTTGGCTGAGCTTTTCTTATGAGCTACCACTTCAGGTGGAGTTTCCACTGGAAAAATCACACCTTGTCGCGCCATTTTATCTAGTTCAGCTTTGACTATGTCCTGCATGGCTATTGGAACTTTAAGTGCTGGACTGACCTCTGGGTCTAACTTCATGGATTACACAACTGTAAATTTGCCTAGTTTTTCTTGGAAATGATAAGAATAGGTAGAAAAATGTGCTGGGCAAAATTAGAATAAAGGCCTTTTAAGCTAACATGGTGGACTTCTTTATTAAATGAAAGCAGTCCCATTTTCAAACTGTCTCTGAGTCCTAATAATGACTGAACATGCCTCTTAACTACATAAAATAATAAGTCATAGCTTCTTCCATCAGAATACCATGAAAGCAATACCGAGACTTCGGTCTGAATTTCTTCACTTCCATAAGCAACAAGTTTCGCACACCTTGCCAAATCAAGCTTTGAACCTTTACACACTCTGGCAAATGTTTCTGCTGACATAACATTGCACTTGGAACCTATGTTAGCTTTGAGCTCTGTGGGTTTGCATTTATCCGAACAGTACAAAATACTTAATTCTTTGTCCTTAAATCTACTGCATTGATTGTTTCATGAAGCACTGACACACTATCAACATAAAGAGCAGGCTTGTCACAGTCTACCTGATCAACTTGTTTCTTAAAATGTTCCCTTTTAATAAAAGATTGGCCACATTCCTTTGATTTACAAAATATTTTGAAAGGATTCCATTTACTACATTTCAGGCATTGTTGACCAAAAGCTAAACACTTTTTCCTTTTAGGTTCATGACTACCACCACAATTACAATAGTTGATAATGAAACTTAGTTGGGGCCCATACTTTGAATTTGCTCACTCTTATGCTTCACTGAGTCTGTGAGGTATCTAGAAAGTGCTGAAAAGTTCTGGGGTTTACCAGTGAGTGCTGCAGGAGTTACAACTGCCATGTGCTTTTGCCTGTTTCTTTTGACTACATGCTGCATACTATCAACATGAGCTTTATTACTGTGCCTTCTAGAGCTATTCTCATTTGTAAGCATATTAGTGTGCTTTTCTGTGAGCTTGTATATCTGAAAAATCTCAATGGCCTTATTCAAAGTTAAATCACTGTCACGAAGCAAAATCTTTCTTACATCATCTTTTATGCCACACACAAGTCTGTCCTTTATCAATTAATCCCTTAAGTCATCAAATCTGTACATTTTTAGCTTTATTTCTCAGGTCAGTTATATATACTGCAAAAGTTTCACCAGACTTTTGACCCCTTGTGTAAAATAAGTTCCTTTCTATTGTTACATTTGTCTAGGGGTTACACATTTCTCTAAATGTATGTTTCAAGCACTCTGGGTCCTCCCTTGACTCAACTAGTACAACAATATTATGTTTTTCCCCCTCTCCAGTATAGATAACAGATGCATATACAGATGAGTGTTCCCTTTCTATGGCTTCTGACCCAGTTAAATTAAGCAGAATAAATGCCTTTGTACGATCATCTTTATCAGAAAATGCAGCCCGTATGAAAATGTCATACTCTTGTTCAAACACACTCCAGTTCTCAACAATATTACTGTCAAACACAAGTGCACTTGATTTTCAAAATCCATCTGCCATGCCCACAAAGTATACATGTCAAACACACTGAAAATATAGCCCTTGTAATTATGTATGAACAAACAGTGCTGTGAGCTTGTAACAATATCCAAATGCATAATATACTCTTCGAAATACTTTACTTTGCAAAATATGCCTTACAATGAGTGTACTTTGCAAATATGCCATGTAATGGCTGTACTTTGCAAAACAGCTTGACTGTAGCACTGCACCAGCATGAAAACACTTTATACACTTCTGATAACTCAGATATCTTTGCTTAATATGAAAATACATATGCTTTGCAAAAATCTGGTTGTTTCCCTTTATTTTATTAATTTTATGCAATTCAGACTTTATTTCAAACATTTTCCATAGCAATTAGAATATTTTTATCAATATCATACATATCTGCTTATGCAAAATTATGCAGAATGTTCTGTATGCCCCATTTCATATCATGCAAAAAGAAATAGTGCTGAGCAAGTTTTAATATCTAGAATAAATTTCTGACCTGTTTTGCGAAGTTTTTGTTACCATTTTAGAGATGATTCACTCCTTTATATTAGCTGTGTTTCTCGGTCATGCTTCTGGATCCCATTCTGGCCCCATGTCCTTTTAGATATGCCAGTTCTGATACCATGTCCTTTAGACATGCCGCTTCTGACACCATGTCGCTTATCCAACTCTAATAAAAAAAATGAGAAGGCTTGTGGTTTTGTTCTGATGCTTTAAAACATACAAATACATCAGGATGGATAGTAGCATCATTAAATATGAATGAACTAATAAACACACAGAGCTTACATCTCAACAGTTAACTACAAAATGGCAGTCAGCCTATCACGTGCTCAGTATTTATACTCTGGTGTCAGCCCTTGGATAGCTTCTTAAAGGTATATAGACTCTCATTGATCTACAAGTATTCTCAAGGAATGCATGAATGAAGACATGGAAGTACACAACAAATGCAATACACCGAAAGGTAGGAGATACACATGAAAAGTATTTCATGTGATGACCATTTCCTAACTAACTTTCTATTTTTTTTTCCTCCACTTACTAAAAGCATCATTATCAGTACCTAATATAATATGCAATACTTTTGCTTCCATTATTATAAAACAAGTACCTTATAAAATCTTTTCCACCTTCTCCTAGGTTATATCCTTATGCATTCTTTCATTTAAAAACAAATCTGGCCCACACAACTTTTCTTTCAAGAATTGAATTACAGCTTTCATTTTGTTGAAGTTACTTGCTATGATGCTGAAATCACTGGCATAGTATATAATCTTATGGTAATCTTTGCAAACAAACACAAAGAATGTCCTCACTATGTACATGTATATGTACAATGTAAATGTTATGAATCTTACTGGACAATCTTATTTTAAGCCATTTCTTATGTCAAATCCTTCCCCTGTCCTTTAGCTAACCATCACTTTTTTCCTCATAGATTCATAGGTAAATACTAGGCTTGCTGTCCTTGTGTGCTATTTTAAGCCTAATCAGTCTCCCTTTTCCTCCTCAGATAAACCTATCACATTTGAGTAGAGAGTGGCGTTACCCATCCCATGGTTGATAATTATATATAATCCCTAATGAGAATAATTGGGATCATACCACAGATAATTTGGGGAGAACATAAAGCATTTTGAAACTGTCTCTGTCCATTAGCAGTACAGGGGCAGTCCTGGGTTATTTTTTTCTGTTTACCACCCATAAGTTAGACTTAAATATAGACAGTGATGAGCTTTGTTTTATGTAGATGGGGAGTTGGTTTCAGAGAAGTGGTATCCTCTGTGAGATATACCTGTCCCTCCAAACCATTCTGTTCATGTTGCAAAAGAGGTTTAGATCCCTAGTCCATGTATTTCTGATGCCATTTGATTTGCTGATGTACAATAAATTCATCAGTATTAAGTCAGAGCATGTCTTGTATGCCAAACACAGGTCACCTCTTACCAGTCTGTAGAATACCAAGTACAGTGACAGGGCTTTGAGTCAGTCCTGATAGGACATCTTGTTTTGGCCTTACATTCTTTATCACTGTGGGCATCCTAGTTCACACTTTGTGTTCAAAACTTTACATGGTCTGTTGTATTTTTTTTTAAAACTCCTGAATACCTTAAATTACTCATAATGTTAAGTGACTCACTATATCAAAAGTCTTTCAAAACTCCAGTACAACAAAATATTAATTTTTCTATGTACTTTTCATTAGAGTACAAATAATACTCCATAATAATACCCAAAGCATCCCATATCTTCCTTGCCTTTACACTACAAAATACATTATTTTTCATTATTTCTAATGACATTCTTTGTAGATGTAGGACTGATTTTTTTCAGATATTTTGCCAAATTCCAAAAACATTTAAGTAGAGAGTGTAAGGGCCTTCACTGTCATGCAGTGTTGCTCTGGTACTAAATGCCAGTTCATGGCTGAAAAGAGTCAGTAGACCAGCCCATTTACTCAGTCAATAAATAGTTAGAAAGACAGATAGACAAGACAGATAGATAGATGGATAGATAGATAGATAGATAGATAGATAGATAGATAGATAGATAGATAGATAGATAGATAGATAGATAGATAGATAGATAGATAAATTGCAGCTCAGGAATTTGAAGTTTCTACCATGTAATACCTTTAGTATTACTGTCAGCATACAATTGGAGCTGTTCCTAGGCTGCAACAAGCCATGGATTTTAATGGACAAGTCTGATTCTTTAAAGTCTTAGAATGAATTTCATTGTCAAGGTAAGATTTCAACATGTTGCAACTGAGTCTGATTTACGTTTTGGAATTGGGAGTAGGGCTCAGAGGTTCCTCATTTACCTATGTGGTTTGGAGAATCATGGAGCCCTTTCATGAAAATGGCAACACTGCTTGAGTACCATGCTAACTCAAGTGAATTTTATTTTGGAATCCCAAGGTATACTTTATTACCTTTTACACACCCTGTCTCTTTCTCTCTCTCTCTCGCTCTATCTCACACACACATAAACACACACACACACACACACACACACACACACACACACACACACACACACACACACACACACACACACACACACGCACACACGCACACACGCACACACTCACACATGCACACTTATACTCCTATGCATGTACAAATATACATATAGATATATCAAAATTTTTTCTTCTGAACCAGCCTCCAAATGTAATACAATTTTCCAGCACATATCATAATGAGGAAAATATATTTGTTACAATAGAGATCATGTGTATATACATGTTCCCTATGAATTATTGAAAAATCCTCATAGGCATAATTCCCTCTAATTTCCTAACATTTAAACCTATTTTCTTTTTCCACTTTTTCTCTAAATGCATAATTAATGCTCCTGCAACACTCCATTCTTGCTGAATTATATAATAACGACCTCTAAGAATCGAAACGTTTACCCCTACCTTCTTAGTGTGTAATGCATATGCACGTAGAAAAGTACTGAATACCCTAGCCATCTCTTCCACAACCTTCATAGCTCTTCCTGTCTCAAATATAACCACATCTAAGGCCTTCATATGTAACTGTCTGCTATAATGATTGCAAAGTATGCTCTGACTATTAAACTGATTGACCAGTAACTGCTTCTTGGCCATAAAATTCCACATTTCTATGATATGTTTCCTCTAATAACTTATAGTCCTGTAAAACTATAGCACTATGTCCTGATGAAATGAACATATCCATAACATCCCTACTCATTCAAAAATTCCCATTAACATTAAAACTTCCTTTTCAAATCAGAGTATATGTTTACCTGTATATGATCTAATAAGTTTTAAACTAGTTTTCATCTAGTGTTCTAGCCTTTTTCTCTTAGTTTCTAATAATTTGTTTTCAGTGTCCTTATCACCTTCCCTAAACACCTTCTTCTTTCCCCTATCAGATCCCAAATCATGTTTACAGGCAGAGAATTGTGCTTCAGAATCGTCTTTAACCTTCTTGCTCCTCCCTTTCTAACTACAGTAAACTATTTCTGCGTTTTCTTCCAGCCATGAACTTTCTTCTCTTGCAAATCTTTTTTCCTGCTTAACATTCCTCTTTTCATTTACCACACCCTCTTGCACTATCATATTACTAAATCTTTCTGTGACTGAATAAGAATGGCCCGCAGTTTCTCACATCATGCACAAAACTCTTACAGAGAGTTGCTGAGATTAATGGTGCAGTACATCAAAAAAGCAAACACGGACTTGGAAATGCCAAGCAACAATGTTTATTAATAACAGCAGTAGTACACAGAAAAAAGATAGTATCACTCACACGTAACATAAAACATTTAAATTAATCATGTGACACAGCTCGGAAATGATTTAAAAACATACCAACCTAAAAGATATTTCACAAGCTATATATTTTAAAACCATCAACAATGCTTAAATACTTGCAACAGCACCAGAACATATAAATACATATTAATTAATGTAGACAGACTTGTTTCTTTTTTAATACAGGTTTAATGTTAACAATAGCATTTATCCCAGGATAAGCCTAAGGAAAAGATCAGCCTGCAAGAATAAGATCCAATTATATTCACAGACTTCTAACCTATTGTTATGGTCCCCATGTCTTAGATTTTTAGGTACAATTTGTATAACCCTAAAGTTGAATTCATGATCAGTGCCCTTATCAATGATATGTTTAGCCAGGGCATTAGTAGTAATTTTCCTATGTATCTCTGAGTAATGCTCTATTAACCGATGACAGAAGTAAACCAAGAAGAGCTTGACTGGATACGTGACAGACTGCAATGAATGGTAAATACAATAAGTACAAACTTGGTGATTTTGAAGTATAGACTTGATTAAATTTCTGTTGGAGTCACACCCATACCTCTTAATTGTCAATACTTTAGCAGAATGTCCATATTTTTTTTTTTTTTTTGTGGGAGAGTGACAGTTCCTCATACAATTTGTGATTTTCTGGCAAATCATTGAGGACTAAACTCATAAAATAATGACTTATGTTTGGGTTTCAGACTTCATATCCTTCAAAAAGTGATTATTAATACAAAACCCATTACTGTAGCAACTTTCTAAGTTTATAGGAGCACTATTTATTTCCACAAGTTGATGATTAAATTCCAGGCAGTGCAAGGCTTGTAATGGTTGGCAGTGGTGTATTCTCTCATGATAGCCTGTGGTAAATCTTCATATTCTAATCTAGACCTGTCCAACTTTATATTATGAGGGTGAAGATAGGTTGAATAAGAAATGGACAGAATACATTAAAAAAATGAAGGAATGTAAGTAAGACTTTATAGTACTTACTCAGACTTTTTCAATGAGACATATTTTGGCATCGCAAAGTTTGCCAACCTTCACTTTCATAGCTTTCTGTATAAGTCAAAATTTAATTGATTGCCAAAAATAAATCCAAAACATGTTCAAGATCGTACAGTATGGTGACTAGTTGATTGTTTTAGGGGAATACAAATTATTTCTAGGATACATTGAGCTGAAATTTGAACAGCATAGGCTTAGGGGAAAACATCATGTTTTTGCTCATCGAAGCACAAAGATGCAGACATATGATGCTCAGACAAATGTGAATGGAGTAAAGACATGCCTGTAGATTGGTACTGATGATTTCAAGCGAATTGTCTACCAAGGCAGTAGTGTTGTAAAAAGCATACTGAATGAGTTTGACATTCCATTAGTGACTTGAGATATCATTTAATGAATATTGAACAGAAATGGTTCAAACATACAACCCTGTGGTGCAGCAATGCAGACTGGAAGATAATATAAAATTGTGATATTGCATCTTACCACCTGAGATATTTAGTTCAAGTAATTCCAAACCATCTGACAGCACTTATCAGATAACTAAGATTATGCAAGATATGTAAAAGCTTTTGGTGAGGAACTATGCCAAAGGCTTTAGAGAGGACCTAGAAGAGTGTACCAGCAATGTAGTGTATAGTCATTGCTTTCCATTGATAAACTACACAATATCAAAGAAGCCTAATAAAGCACCATGATTGGTTCAGAAGCCATGAGGAGTGCTAGAGAAGATCTTTAAAACTAGTTGTGCCAGAAACTGATAGCATACACATTTTCTTTCATTTTTGAAAGTGGTAGCAGCAAGGAAGTGGGTCAACAGTTTTCAAATGAAACTAATGAGCTACTGTCATGAAGTGAAACAATAACAGCTTGCTTCCTGAAGGCTGAATGTTTATTACCCTAAATGGATAAATGGACATGTTCATGAGATTTGTGACTTAATAAGAGATAGGTAGGAGCTCAATTAGAAAATGATCAAAGATGGTGTAAAACACATTGCATAGAGCTGGGAAGACATATTGATGCTCACTTTGGGGTGATTTAACACCATTTTCTGAACAGTGTAATGAAAACGGGTGACAACACTTTCTGCAATTGTTTTGTCATTCAGCTGGTGAAAGGGTGCAAGGGTATGAAAGTGCCATGTGACCCAGAGATGTCTGGGGCTATCAATAAGACAAGGGTTTACAAGTGAATGAAAGTAAAGATGCATAATATTCTTATGGGTATATTTGAGAGATGTGCCCAAAATCATACCTCTCAAGTGTACCTCATTATGAGGAATGTACCTCATTTGGGGTCTTAAAAAGTTCATGTTCCTCAAAGTTCCACATTGAAAGAGTATGTCACACATTCAGTGTTAGGAATTATTTAAAGTGAAATCCATGGTAAACAGAAATTAATCATATTAATTCATTAAATGATCTTCTTTATAAGTAAAATATATGCAAACAACAGTGCCCTGTAAACATTGCTAACACGTTCAATAGTTTCTTCACAGAAACTATACAATCCCTGGCCACACAATTCAAACAAACAACCAGCCCACTCCACTACCCATGCCAGCAGAATACTACAACTACATCAGATCATCTATTTACCTTTGATCCAGTGCCCATATCCTCTATAACATCTCTTCTTAAAAAACTAAAACCCACTAAGCTAGCAGCTGACCTTCTCCCAGCTGAGTTTCTGCAAAAAGCAGCTGAGGCCATTTCCTATCCCGTCTCCATAATCATAAACTGTACCTTGTCAGAAGCCTTCATCCCCTTTATATGGAAAATGTCCCACATTATTCCTCTCCATAAAGGTGGTAGCTCACTAGAGCTAACCAACTACAGACCTATAGCTATACTCTCACCCCTGGCCAGAATTATGGAAAAGTGTGTCCACAAACAACTGATGGAACACCTCACCAAAAATAAAATTCTAGCCAACTCCCAACATGGCTTCAGGCCAAATCACAGTACCACATCAGCCCTACTATCCTTTTCTAATACCATCAATAACTTCAGAAACAATAATAAACTATAATCTGCTCTTTTCTTAGACCTCTCCAAGGCCTTTGATATGGTGAACAACATTCAACTCCTCCATACATTAAAAAAACTATCACTCAGCAATTCCACGCTGAAATGGTTCCAATCCTACCTGTTCAATAGGCAACAGGCTGTTCTATGGCAGGACAAATTATCTACATGCCTACCTGTTACACTTGGAGTTCCCCAAGGATCTATTCTTGGCCCTCTTCTCTTCACCATCTTTGTTAATGACCTGCCCACAATCACCCCCATGCCACATGCATTCAATATGCAGATGATTCGACTATCATCAGCACTGCCTCCAACCTGGCAGACCTCACTGCTTCAACCCAAGACACCTTCAACCTAATAGAAAAATGGTTCTCAAGTCGACAACTAGTTCTCAACCCCAACAAAACAAAACTACTTACTTTCTCACCCACTAACAAGACTCTTCCCCACCTTCTCTATTACATCCTCCAATGGAATCACTATATCACCAGAAGCTCACACAAAGCTATTAGGTGTTACCATTGATAACTCCCTTAAATTTGACACCCATTTCAATCTTACCATCAAAACCGTCAATAAAAAGCTTGGCTCTCTCTATAAAGTAAAACACTTTCTCACTCCTCACGCTAAAATTACAATTGCCAGCACACACCTACTATCAACTCTTTTCTATGCCTCCCCTCTTTACAAACCTAAACAAGACAACCCTTAACAAACTTGCTTCTTGTTACAATCACATAGCTAGATTTGCCACAAATTCCACCTTTAGAACGCACCACTGCACTAACTTGAAGCAACTAGGGTGGTTAGAGTTTTCCAGCCAACTCCATTTCAACCAACTCAAAATGGCTCACCAGATACTGTATCACCCAGAGAAAACACCAGCTCTGAAAACATCATTCACCCTATATTAACCTGCAATCTTTACGCTCCTCCAATAAGATCTTAGCTCAAACTACCAAAGCCAATAATTCTGCTGGGGATTCTCTATTCTCAAACTTTGTAGGTAAAATGTGGAACTCCCTACCGACCATGCTCACCTCAGAACCCTCACTCCTACAATTCAAAAAAAAGCTTAAACCCCATCTCAATACTCTCTGGCAATGTCCCTGTTCCAAACCTGATTAACCACTATCATTTACCCTTCTCTTACCTCACTATCCTTAACCGCTTTTTAACAAGGCGCCTCACCTTTGTAACTGACCTATGTTTTTTTTTATTATTTGCTGCTGTTGTTTTTTTTCCCAAGATGTGATGTATCTTTATATTGTATTTAGAACTCAACTATCTTGTTCATATGTCTGTTATGTACTTGGAGCTTTTCTCCCCGGGCCTCCGCTGAAAATGGACATGTATCCAGTCGGACTCTCCCGGTTAACAAATGTAAAATAAATAAATAAATAAATAAAACCAGCATATTTTAACCATCCTATGATCTTCCTAGCTGAAGTTGTTAGTAAGCCATTAGTATGTGTTCCACATTTTGCCCATTTGTTCCACATTTTGAAGGCGAGTGTTCCTCATTTTGGAGATGGAAGGTTGAGAGCTATTCCCAAAATTAATGAGTGAATTTGTGACTTTAATGTCTGGCAAGCATTAGTTTTGACAGGTATGCTTCAGAAATGTGTCCCAAATAAAAGGATAATTCTGTGAACTTCTTGGATATGGTATTGTCCAAGAAAATGCAGGCTGTCTAGGCAAGCAGTAATTTTGACAGGTATGTTTCAAAGCTGTGTCTCAAATGAAAGTGGAATTCTGTGAACTTCTTGTGTGTAGTATAAACCCACGAAGTGCAGACTGTAGGAACAAGCAGTTGTTTTTACAAGTATGTTTCAGAGATGTATCCCAGATGAGAATGTTCATTTGTGACCTTCTTGGGTGTAGTACAGGCACAGGAAATACAGATTCTTTCAGTGTCACTAGTTTTTACCTTGTCTCAGTAGGTGATCCTGTAATCACCCATAATAGGACACTGAATTGTGACTCTTTTTCATCCTATATCATATGTGTTTACATGAACAATATTTATCTAGGCTGCTATGTCTTGAATAGGAAATAGAAATTTTTTTAAAATATATGTCATAAAGAGTAGTTCTTAGGAGCCAGCTCACTACAACTCACATACCTTATTTTAACTGCAATATGCTACATAGTGACATGCGCCTCCACAGCCACCCACCAGTTATAACGTTAGCTGTTCACACTGCATATGTCCATATTTTACTGCCTCCAACTCTGTGAGCTTATGCTCTACTGTCGATGAATTATCAGGCCTTTCCTTCCACCCAGAATTTTACAGCATTTCTTACATCCTACCAAAAGTTTCCTCATTTGTGCACGGACTGTATTGTCTGCGTGATTTTCAAGTTCATTTTAGGTATACATTCCACACACAATTTGAGTTTGTTATGATAATTACAAATTCTATCTGTTAGCATCACTTCTATGTCTGACAAAATGTCCATATTTACTTGTTTCCTACACAGCAAATGTGCTCATCACCTCCAGTATCTTGCACACTGTAAATGTTCCATCCTGAAAGGGCCCTCAAACACCCACTACCAGAGGCAGAAAAGATTTGTTAATGTGCTAATCAAATTTCCTATAACAGTGCCACTTCAGTCCCCCCCCCCCCCCACACACACACACACACACACAAAAAATGGTCATTGGTCAACTGAAGCTAAACTGTTCAACAAAATTAAATAACTAAAAATATAACAATAAATATATTATAAAAAAGAAGTGAGAAAAATCTGAGTGAAGTTGTTAGAATCAGATAAGATTCTGATGGGGCTGGAAATATAGTATCAGGTTTGGTACCATAAATGAAAAAAAGGCACTTTTTCCTCTGAGACTATTGTGTTAGAGAGGCAGGGAAATAAAGTCTGGGGACTTTTGAGATTAATGTAGTTATACAGAAGACAGATAATAAAACAGAGTCAGTGAACTACTGTTGGACAGGAATCAAGATAAAGTAACAACCAATTTTAACTGCAGAGCATAAGGCTAGCTATGAAAGTCATTGAGAACTAATTGGCCTTGCTATAGATGCAACAAATGGAAAGAATTGTCAAATTCTGTACAAAAATGTTTATGGTTTGCTAGTGTTGGTGGGTGATGCAAATGACACTT
Organism: Protopterus annectens; assembly: GCF_019279795.1. NCBI lineage: Eukaryota > Metazoa > Chordata > Ceratodontiformes > Protopteridae > Protopterus > Protopterus annectens. The sequence goes on along the minus strand of NC_056725.1, from coordinate 303,187,074 downwards.
GTGTGGAACCATAGTCTATCTGCAACATTAGAAAATCCCTGGACGGGTTACCCTTGGCATTGTGGACAAAAGAATGCCAATGCCTTTCTTGCCCTAGAGATGTTTACTTTGTTTGGAAAGGATGCAGGCTGCTGTTCACAAATGTGGAGAATGAGATGAGTGGTTAAAATTAAATGTTCAGATACTCGAATAAATATTCAAAGTTCAGGAACATACTTTATTTATGTTCTTTATGTCATATCCCGGGAGAAGATTGCCATCATTAGTCTCAGCTCTAGAACAGGATGTCAGCAGACATCTATATCTATATCTATATCAATACATGTTCATTGGTAGTTACTAGGTATTTATTCCA